>NC_051183.1:9264221-9545805 GCF_013339695.2 Rhipicephalus sanguineus | reverse complement strand
AGAAGGGGGCGTTACATCACAGTTCATTACAAAAGCGTTATCAGAAGGATCGCTGCAATCACTCATATATGCAGAGGACTCATGGTACACACATACAGATTTATCTAATCTTCGTGAAGTCAGACGTTTCTGGCGATATTACGCCTTATCTAACCTTCCAGGAATCACATTTTATAGGGGCACCACCAAACGCTAAGTTATGCGTATCTTGCATAAATATGGTGTAGGTACTGTTGAATTTATGTACCACTGAATTTGGTTGAAAATGATCGATTTTGAAACTCCACAAAGCGATTAGAAGCTGCAGACGTACGCAATGCACGGTTACGTAAATTCATTTACTATATACTAAATATTCTGGCTGAGGGGCTTTGTATTTGATTGCCAGTGGTATAGTTTTTGCAGCAAACCTCACGGTAACAAAACGAGGTGCACAATTAAGGCTGAGTTTCTTTTCGGCGCTTCACTAAATTGTAACTACAAAGTGGTTTCAATTCAATTTAAATTTTCAGTTTATTTCCATAAGATGGAGGAAAGCCCGAACAAAAAGTCGCAATTCCCACTTGACGTAGATTCGGGCCCTCGAATTTTTCTCCCAAAGCGATGAGGAAAGGTTCGTAGCTGAGACATTGATCAACCGCATAAACGACATTGGCCACGTACACAGAAAGCGAGAAATTTGGTTTTAGTTTTAAAGTACAGCCGGCCTACACATGTCGAAAGCGGATTCACTTGTTCCTGTCCAGGTCTTCCTTAATGAAACGAGGACCCATATTGCACGACTGTTATAGAAAGACAGGCGTTGTCCGCTTTTAGCCCCCTTAGACGACATCCATGCAAGCAGTTTAACGTGTACGTATACAGGCGGCACAGTACACAGTCGTGAGCAATATGAGAGGCACATTCGTGTTTAATCAACGATTACTGTAAGGTACCGATGTGAATGTGACGTATAGAATTACACGCGATACCTTTTCGCTTGAGTATTTAGTGTTCTGGACACTTTTGTGCTTGTCAACTGCGTTTAGCCGCAATGGCCTACAAAAAGGTAATTTCAATCTCATATTGTTCACGACTGCACTGTCGACCAGCGTTGCTGCCACGTAATCACCATTATTGTCGGCCTATTTTATGACCACTGCAAGACGAAGGCCTCTGCCAATGACCTCCAATTTGCGCAGTCTCGTGCGAGCTGGTTCTATGCCTGCGAACTCCTGGATTTTGTCACTCCGTCTGACCCTCTGCTATCCGCGGGTATACGTTTCCCATCTCTTGGTATCGTCGCTCCAAGTCACGACCTCGTATCTATCCTTCGCATTACGTGTCCTGCCAAGGTCCACTTTTTCCATGTGAGCTGCATAATTTCGCATATACCCCTGTTTGTTTCTAATCCACTTGCTCTATTCCTGCCTCTTATTGTTATAACTGTCATTCTTCCGACGCAGCGCACAGTAACGGCTCGGTTCAGGGACTTTGTCGCAAATTTAGGACGTGCGAAAAGTTGACAGGCATGAAGTGCGCGTAAAACGGGACCGCACGTGGCCGTTGTTCACATGCAAGCGAACAGCAGGTCTGGACTTAATTGGCCTCGTATAATGAACAGACGGTGCTCCCATCCCAATGGCAGCGGCGGCCTTGGCAGCTTTCACAAAGCATGTCAACAGCGCAGGTTATTTCTCTATTATTTATTATTATTATTTGCTTGTGCATATGCATAACTCGTGGGGAGATCCCTAACTGCGCATCAAATACTAAGCCAGCATATATACGTGAACGAGCTTTTCACCGCCCGGTCCAAAACGCACAGATGTAACAATCCGCGGATGTCTGAGACACGGTCCATTATATATGCACAATGCAGTTTCTTGTTCACCGACTTCGTGCGGCTCACTGCCGCAACAGACGAGCAAGATTTTTTTTTTCTTTCAGCCGACAGCGTAAGCGCGTCAGTGGTGTGTGAAACCTTTTGTCACATATAACGCGTATATCGCGTATCGGGGACGGAGGGGAGATATCTACACATTCATCTATACATAAGCTATGTCACGTACACGTACAAGCCACAAACGAAACAAAAAGAACCGCACCTTTGGCAGAGTCAAGTCAGCTCAAACAGAAAAGGAAAAAAAAAAAAAAGAGGAACACGTGTTTTGACACGCAACAGGCGCAGTCAAGCGCCGAATCGACCAGCAACAGACGCACGTGCATCGGGGTTCTCGATCCCCGCATCCGATCGAGGGGCGGCGGGCTGGTAAAAGGGAGCGCGCATGTCGGCTTTGGCTTGTTTCGGCTTGTTGGCCCCGTGTTGTCCCCACCGTGTACACACACTGTTTGTGGCCGATGCTGCGGTGACAGGGCGGCTCCGCCTCTTTTCGTCCCTTTCTTCGGTGCCGCGGAGCTCTTGACAAGCGGCGCGTTTGCACGCGGTCCACGCGCTCGAAGAAAAGGCGATCGCCGAATGGAGTCGTCACCTGGGCGGTGGCCATTGTCAACCGCGCGAAAAGCGCTCCCTTTCTTCAATCGCCGACGGGGTGTCGGTCGGTGCCTTTGATCTTGCTTTCGGAAGCAACGCGGAGGGGAGAACTCCCTTTCCCTCGGAGTGCACTGTAGGGATGGATCACGCTTGTTATCACAACCTACAAAACCAGTCGTCTCTCCCGCAAGAGGGCTCGGTCCCACGCATTAGCTGTGCCTGCTGAGTACAGCCACGGGCCTGTACAACGGTGCCAGGGACGTTGTAGATGAAGAGGGGTTTTGCACCGGGGACGAAGTTGACGCCACGGGAATGGGAGCGACGCGGAGTGATGGTGAGCAGCGGCGGTCACGGGCATCCACGAGCATCCGGCTGCCGCTGATGGAGGTGGTGGCCACAGGAGAAGACCGGCAGGCCGCAGGCGGCCAGCTGACATCGTAGAAGCCATGAGTAAGGCCACGCTGCGGTTGCCAGGTGATGCGGCGGAATGGCAGCGTGCAGGGAAGCCTGTGCTGGTGTTGCTTGAGGGCGGCTGCCCGCAGCAGCGTGCAGTTGCAGGCGGCTGCCCCGCGCGGCCGACCCGCCTGCGTAGCTTGCCCGTGCTGCCGCCGATGAAGACGTCGTCGCTGCTCGGATCGAGCATCCAGTAGTTGCCCTTGCCCGGGTCGTCGTAGTGGCGTGGCACCTTGACGGAAGCACTTGTTGAGGCTCAGGTTGTGGCGGATGGAGTTCTGCCAGCCCTGCTTGTTGTCCGGTAGTAAGGGAACCGGTCCATGATGAACTCGTAGATGCCGTTCAGGGTGAGCCGTCGTTCGGGCTCTGGCGGATGGCCATCATGATTAGGGCGTTGTAACTGAACGGCGGCTTCTCGCGACTCGAAGCGCTCGTCGAAGTCGCGGGCGCTCCCGTTGTCGCGCTCGTGGACTTGGTATCGTCGCTGATGAGTCGTCGGATGCTGAAGGGGCCGCCGTGATCTTCCGCCATGCTTCGCTAACGGCGGTACGGACGCGAATGTTCGGGGACGCGACTCCCTTATATAACCGCGGGGGGCGGATACCGCGCAAGGACCTCCCCTCCCGTGTCACGCCCCCTTTCCTTCCTCCTTTATTGATCGCAGCGCCCTCGGCACGCCTTCCCGCTTGCGCGATGTTTTCGGGAGGGCTTGCTTTCGTTTGCGGGTGGCGAGAGGAGGGCGGTCAAAGCTGTGATTTCGGGTGTTTGGTACTACGGGGTGTTTCTCGGCGCACGTTTGGCCCCTGTGTTTCAGCGTCGTTGGGCGACGCGGGCCGAGTGTTGCTTGCCCTCTTTCCGGTACGAGGGGAGGAGGGGCGTCGTCCTCTCTCTCGGCGGCGCACTGCGGCAACCGGATGAAACACGCAACGTACACACATACAGAACCGCCCCTCCCCGACAGCCTGGCCCCGAAGCGTGAGATACGTTCGCATAACGCTTACTGGTCGGAAGATATCATTTCGTGTCATCCCCCCCCCCCCCCCATTCTCTCCTCCAGAAAGGAAAAGGGTTGGAGTGGCCGAGATACGAGAGGTGCGCGACGAAACTACGTGTTCGATCAAGCGTGAAGGGCCGTAAATAAATCCGGGAGCGAAGTTGCTTCCTTCCGTAACAATGTCGTTTCTGCGAATAAGGTTTCGGCAGCAGCCTTCTCGTATATAAAACAAGCACGTATACTGTGATTGTGAATCCGATGAAGAGCCCTTCTTTCTCTGTATTTTCCTCTCCCGCGCCGTCCTCTGAGAGCTTTCAGCGCGGCAAGACAAATAGCTGAATGTAGGGAAGCGAGGCTTTTCTGGAGGAAGACGCCCGCAACTGCGCTATGTCTCGATGTCACCAGCAGAGATGCTGCTGCACGAGAAACAAGGAGCGCGACTGCAATCCTTCGTGTGCCATCTGCCCCTCAAAAAGAAAGAAACAAGGCTTGTTTGGCCTGTTCGAATGTGACATACGGGCCATTTATTTTCAATCATCCGATGTTATTTGGCGAACCGTACTAATCTTTTTTTTTAAAATTTGGCTATTTGCTTTATTGCGCAGAGCACTTTCTCAAAGTAATTCTGCGTGAAATTTTTTTTAGGTTCGGCCCATCCAAATGCGCACCCTCCATGTAGCTCTGCGAAAAGCAGGAGTGGGGTGCTATTCTGGACATCGTCAAATTCCCCGATGCTGTCAAATTCCACCAGTCCACTGGTCAACTCTGATTGGCTTAAAATTCAGCCATACAAAATTAGACAATATGGCGGTATTTGACAGTGTCCATAATAACAAACCCTGGAGCTAACTTCATACTCACGCCTACTCAAACACCGCAATATATATATTCCACATCCATCCGGCGCAGTTTCCCTCAACTGCAGGTTGGTGTGGCGTCGAGCCACAATCTCGTCGGTTTTCGCATCTTTTCGTGCGTTCGTATCCCCTTTGTATGGCAACGTCCACATCTGGACAGAACATATTAGCGAATTTTGATTAATTTATCCAACGCCTTGCCTTAAAATAAATTTCAAATTTTGGCATTACCGAGTAATGCCACCGTTTCAAATCGATATAAAGGCAAGGCGTTGGCTAGTTTAATCATGATTCACTAATATGTTCTGTCTACATATGTGGACGCTGGCATACAAAGGGTTAAGTTAAGTTAAATAAAACACCGCACGTGATTTCTAAAAAAAAAAAAAAAGATTGCGTATAGCTTCCACTGGAGGTGCAATGCTAAAGAGAACGCGGAGCTGTTGGACACCTATGTAGTCCTGGCTTCGATCTGCTGTTTTTCTAAGTTTACACTTGGAAAAATAACAGAAGCCAGGACTACATATATGTGTAAAGTTTTGCAAATTTTCTCTTTCTTTCTTCCTCTGTTTCTTCTCTGTCTTTCTTTTATCTGTTTATTTCTATTTATTTATTCTCTCTTCTTCCTCTTTCATTCTCTCTATTTCTCGCTTGCTTCCTCCTTCTTTCTATCTTTTTCTCTCTCTACCTCTCACTCTCCTTCTTTGATTCTCTCTCTTTCTTATGCTTTCTGCATTTTTCTCCATTTCTCTCTTTCGCATTATTCTATGCTATGCTTTACTCTCTCCCCTCCTCCTCACCGTCACATCTCTCCTTCTCACGCTCACTTCCCTTTCCGACCCCCTTGCTACACTATACTATAGAAAGCTATGCTATGCTCTGCTAGCGTGCCTGGATAGCCGAGTGGTTATGACGCTCGCCGTCGGGTCGAGGGCATGCGGGTTCGAATCCCGCCACGTGAAGATTTTTTTTTCGCCAAGAATTTCTCTCTCTTTCTCTGTCATTCTCTTCTCTCTGTACTCGTTCTCTCACCCAGTGAGTGAGTGAGAACTTATTGTGGTCGAAAAGTGGCAGAAGCTGAACGCGACTGGAGGTCCCGCTAGCTCAGCCCACCCAGGAAGGTGCTGGACGCTGGAGTTCTCGGCGATGTCCCGGGCCCTCTGGACTGCCAGGAGTTGGTGTTGAGCGCCATGCTGTGCATGGCAGCCTCCCAGGAGGGTTTGTCCGATAATCCTAACCCCGAATTAAAGGGGTCACAGCCAGAGCATATATGTTCGGAATCGCAGTGCTCGCGATTACAGTGCTGACAGTGAGGTGAAAAGTCTGGATCGATTTCTGTTTAGCATGGCTGGAGTGATGTAGTACGTTTTTGTCTGTATAGTTGTCGTATCCGCTTGCGCTTATGTAATTTAGGGTGTGGAGAGGGGAAGAGCCTGCGCCCTAGTTTGTGAGCTGAGGTGTCTCGTGGAATGATATTAATGGATCCTCGAAGTCCATGCATCCCCGTTCCCATCCCGTCCTGAGATGACCGGTCCACCGCCGCGGGTAGCTAGTTCACCGCGCTAGCCGGTGACCCATCAGGGTTACTACAGGCCACGCCAGATAAATCGGCGCACGTGTTAGCAGAAGAGGCGAAGAAGGGGAATGTATAAGAAGCGCGGCCGGTTCACGATGATGGTCCATTTCTATTTCCGACAGACAAACCACGGTGACCTTAAACAGCTTCGCTCTTCAAAAAAAAAAAAAAAAAAAAGAAAGGAAACGTGACAGACATGTCGAAATTCCGGGTTTGGTTCACTTTCAGACGTGCTCCTATATACTAAAACAATGATCTAAAGTGATATACCTATGTCTAATGGAATTCCACTTTCACCAATATGACTTTTTAAATTTGATATTAACCGAGCGAGCAAGCGAGGAACTGCATTGAAAAAGACCACAGGGATCGGCATCAGGGGCGGAAGCGAAGAGGCTCCATCTCTTCGCCCGGTCGGTGGCTGATCCACCCAGGTCGGCACGGGAAGATGTAGCTCCTCGGCTACGGCCCGGGCCCTTCGGACAGCCGAGATACGAATTTTTAAGGTTGGCACCCGCCACAGAGTTCATCATTTCACTGCATCGCAAAACGCCCGAAGCGCTCATCGATGGACTGTGACAAGGAGTCTCCCGGCCGGTGAGGGCTCGACTCCACACGAAATATTGTCCGCATCTTGTCTTAAACTGTATTTTTTTTAAATACATTTCAGCAATTGCAGCAATACATTGCAGCAATTGAAGACATGGCTCGTCAGCGAGGATCGGGAGATACAACTAGCGCTCTTGTATATACACACGCAACATACAAATGCACGAACATAAAGATTAGAACCCTCCCCTCAAAAGAAATTTCTGGGCACTGCTCGAGCCAGTGGAGCGCTGCAATAGGGGCCTCACCCACCCGCTCCCCACACATCTATTATTTTTCAATAAACGCTTCGATATAGTCCCGCTTCGACACACACACACACCCACACACACACACACACACACACACACACACACACACACACACACACACACACACACACACACACACACGCACGCACACACACACACACACACACACACGCACGCACGCACACGCACACACACACGCACACACGCACACACACACACACACACACGATTTGATCTGCTGATCTGCGGCCAGTATATAAAGAGACCATTTATTTGCATTAATTTTTTTTCCCGTTGTTACGAGGGGCCTCGTTGTCCGATGCGGACCCGGGGGGTAGCTTGGGAGCTGAGCGGCAGGAGTCGTACCGCAGGCCAAGGGACGTCCAGAACAGCAGGAAGCCGTGGCAGAGAGACCGGCGTTGAGGAAACTTAACAGACGTTTATTAACATCATAGAGGACAGGATCGTCAGAGCGACATCTAGTCCGATCGATCCGTGCCGAGCAGACGCTCTGCTGCTCCTTAAATACGCTTCATTCCCAAGATAGGGAAACTCCTTAATCGGCAAATGTCCAATCACAAACGTGCATGCCTTTGAAGCTGCATAACTAGCAAACGTCCAATCACAAGCATGCATGCCTTTGGAGGGTCCGTCTCTTCGACACATAGGTCACTGCCCCCAGGATGGCACGCCAGGGACCACTGCGCTCTCACTCTCCACGTCCGACCAGTTCGGAAGAAAAGGGGGGGGGGGAGACAATGCCACCTCGGGGAACTGATAATCCTTTTACGAACAAAAGGCGCCAGCTTTAACCAAAAGCACACTCGATGCAAATACGCGTCCCGCGGAGGGGACCCGCGTGTAGCAGCCAGCTTCCCACCGAAGCGCTCAGTTCAGGGAAAAGACAGCAGGTGTAGGTGTCTAATCCGTTCTCCGAAATGAGGGGGGGGAGTCCTAGTAGCAGGAAAACTCGTTTAGAGACATCTGGCCCAGGACCCTCGCATTTGCTTTGTAACACCGTTCATTTGCACAAGTTCAGTCAGCCCTGCAGGACCAGCTGTAATACTGATGAGCTGCGCGTGAAAGCTCAGTCATTCCCGCTTGAAAAAAAAAAGCGCATGAACAGAGCGCCACGCTCTGTTCATGCGTTTACGCAATCATATATGTAGCATTGCGATTCCGTTGATGTTTCTGCTTTTCTGATAAAAAAACCCGAGACATCTGTAAGGCCTTGGGACTCTCGCTTTCGTTGCACTGTGCAGCCAATGCATGCACCCCTCCAATGTCAGGACGCCAAGTTGCAAATGACGCCGTATATAATGCGCGAAAGGAATAAACGGTGCAGACAGTGTGGGGCTGGCCACGCAACCATAGGCGTATCTACCGGGCAGGGGCGTAGCCAAGGGGGGGGGGGTTCAACCCCCCCCCCCGAAATTTTTCAGTTTTGCTTGCGTATATATACACGCACACATACAAACGCACGCACGAACATACATAAAGTATGGTTGAACCCCCCCCCCGAAAAAATTTCTGGCTACGCCCCTGCTACCGGGGGGGGGGGCAAGGAGGGCGCTAGCCCCCCCCCCCCTTACGACAGTGGTTATTGCCGGCTGCAGACTGGGAAACTAAGAAGTCAGGCAAAGTTTTACTTGAACGCAGCAATAACTTAATTTTGTAGTAAAATTTGTCCTACGATCCTACTGTGACGACTGTCCTCCTTGTGTCATGACCACGCACTGTAGGCTACCTGCGGTGCGGGCTGCCTATTCCACGCTTGTGCGTCTTGCGCTCGAGCATTGCAGAGGAGGCTATTGCTCCCCAAGGGCTCTATGACATTACAGCAATCTGTCATGATTTTACTTTGGTCAGCCTGGCCTGAAATTTAAGTAATCCGCGACGCAAGTATGGACGGGAACCAGTAAACGTTTTATAGCCCGATCAAACGCTCTCCTTTTTCAGGAAATTCAGTTTCTTTCTTTGAAAACGAATAGCATCGCCACTGCTCCATATATATTCAAGCTGCTGTGAGTCGACGAGTGTGTATAAGTGCCCAGTATTTTAGTTGTGCCTATCCAGGACAGGTAAAATTATTCCCACTTTAGTCTCCGATTAGCCTGCTTCACTTGGCTTATGATATGGTAGCCTGCAGCGATCGTGGCGGCTTGTAACAAGGCAGTGGACTCGAGCACATTGAGAAGCCCAGCTTTCAAGTTTGCCCAGTTACTTGATCCACCTCACCAGGGAGATAATCAGCGTTTACGGTTTTCTGAACTAAGTAGGCTGCCCACCTGCAAAGGATTGTGCCTGTTCCTATAATGTTCATTTCTCTCTCTACCTCTTTGTCAGCAACGATGAGTTCACAGAGAGTTTTACACGCGCAAGAACTGCTCAACATCGTTATACTACAACTGAAGTATCTATTATGCGCATATGATTCCATCTCGCAAGCTGCTATAAGCAGCCGTTGCCAATGTGATTGGGGGGCAGCCTTATTAAATTACGTTCAGAAAGGGACACTGTCTGGCTATTCCGAAAAAAAAAAGAATTGTTGTTCAAAAGAGTAATGTGCTGTTTATTGTGCACACTTCATTTTAACGCCGCGAGTTTTCGCAGACTTGTGACGTCGCGTAACAAGAAGGCGGTTTTATGGCACATTGAAAATTTTTGACGAATAGCGAGGAACCGATGACAAACAATACGCCGTATTGAAAATAGTTCATTATTATTATATTTTTACGCAGCCATGCATACGTGGTAATTAAGCGGTGGGTCACTTATGCGTCATTTGTTGCGTCGTTTTACGAGCAGCTGCTGTGGACATATTGGGTGGATTCCGCGCGATACAACGAGGACAGAGTTGAAGAAGGGACACGAACGCCAGCGCTGCTCTCACAATTAACTTTATTAGCGCAGAAACACACATTTTAAAGCACAACCTATAACCACGTGACCACACGCTGATGACGTCAAGAGAGGACAAATGCAAAAGATTAGGACTATCTATGAACAAACTGTATCATCTGACAAAACTATTCAAGAAAGAAACTTCTCTCTCATGCAGGGCTAAAGAAGGCACACTTACACAACTAGGGCCCTTTTTGCGAATCCAACTAGCCGAAGTGTCAGTTCAGCTGTTGTGAGCATGACCCAGAAAATTTCGACCACTCATTAACAGCTAACGCAGGGTAGTTTGCAGGGTAGTTTAACGTTATAGTCGCCAACATTTTTTGAAGGAAATTTTTAGCTTACACAGTTTACGTAGGCTATTTACGTGGAGGAACCGGAGGGGAGGAGTGCAGGGCCACTTCACCGCTTTTCCGTTCACCCCCACGAAAGCTGGGAAAAGTAGGAGGGCAAGAAACGACACCTAGTATAAAAATTCGTAGTGATTTATAATCTTATAACTATACACAAACAGCTAAATGTGGTCTGTTTAAGTATTAATCGACTGAACTTGGTATTCTTCTTAAGAAAGACTTTATATTAGGGGGCTCTAATAGTAAAGAAATTGGCACTCGGCTTATCCTGAAGTCTTCTGCGAAGTACCCTGCTTTGTCAGCCACATATTTTGTTTATAAGTGAGAATTTTAGGTACTAGAGTCAAAGCAGGTTCCTCATACTCATCGTATCTACAACGCCAAACTAAGACTGGGAAGTTTGCTGATGCAATGCTCAGAGTATCAGGTTAAAATTGGATGTACTTTTCAAACTTTACGGTAATATTTCCAAAATGTTATTAAACACTGTTGTGTTGTCGCGGTATAGGGCGGCCCAGCCTGCACAATCTGTCTGTGCAGATTCTTCCTTGGCTTAAAACAAAGTTTTGAAAGGCAAGTCATCTGATCAGCTCTATGAATACAAAAAAAATCACCTCATGTATATATATATATATATATATATATATATATATATATATATATATATATATATATATATATATATATATATATATATATATATATATATATATATATATATATATATATATATATATATATATATATATATATATATATATACACACACACACACGGCGGACACAGTGCACCCCCCCCCCTCCCACTCGCGAACGAGTTGGTACGCCACTGCACACAACCGAGTCTTCACATGAGGGCAAAATCCTCGTCGCGCCAAAGGCTACCAAATTCATACGATATAGACTGCGCTGGCTGTGCTCGACAGGACTTAACACTGTCGGAATTCAAGCGTTTGACGCTCTCCCTCCTTTAGGATTTATGTGTCTTACGAAGGCTTACTTACGTTACCTTATTCGTGTATTTATGTATGTTAGGAATTTTCATATTATATTCCTTATTGCCCCATTATTTCCAAAGTTATCGTTTCAGCAAAATATTTTGTATTTTCCCTTTTCATAAAACGCAATGCATCCACGACCATTGTTTCAACATATTATATCAATGTGTTTTGTCTGCGATACCATGCATGTACCAAGCGGGTGAGGGTACCATAAAGCCGCGCCTGTGTAGCTTTTCCCCCTCCACCATTTACCAATCCTTGCGTGTGCGTGTGTAAGTGTGCGCCTATGTATAAATGGAAATCGATAAATCCAATCGATAAATGAAATATGCACGGGGCAAAGGTCGTGCACTATGCGGTGCAGTGGTAATGCGCTAATTGTTAAATCTTTACTGCATGTGCCAACTTGAAGAATTCGTACCTCGCCAAATAATAAATGTAAAACGAGACACACACACAGAATAAATACGCCGATAGACCGGCCCATCTAATGCACTTCAGTTCATATTTTTTTTTTACTATGAACACTTCCACGCGAATATAACGACCGAATCTGAACCCAAACCGAAATTCTGCACGCTTGTCACGTTCTTTTTCTTCTTTTTTTTTCATAAAATATATTCGTTATCAATGATTACCAACATTTTTTTTTATTATGGAGTACGCGTTTAGAACAGTACAATGTATAAGACGTGTAAAATTGTCAGTCGTAATCTTCTCGAAAAAAAAAAATAATAATTCCGGCAAAGTGGACTTAGAGCGTGAAAGGAGAGGCCACCTTTTGAGCGTCAGGTCGGGTTCCCTCTTTCATTTTCAGAAAAAAAAAAAAAAAAAAACTGGTGTGTGCCCGGCGGCACGTATTGAAACCATTATATCCTGCACGGGAGGCGGTCGCTCTGCAACTTCACCACCATGCACCTCGGAAAAGTTGGTCCACCTTTTGATTCACCACAGGTCACAGATACACAGAAGGTGTATGTGCGCCTTGTGGGTGATGGTGCTGGCACAGAGTACATATCCGCCGATCTGTGCTTTGTGACGTCACAGGGGTGTCTGACATCACGCGTTGTAAGGGTGTACCACACTCCTCCTTGTAAGGGTGTATCACATCACGCCTCGTGAGGTTGCATCTTAGAAAGGTTCGTGGACAGAGTGAAGAAGACACAGCACTCTGTCCCCGTCTGTGTGCGCTGCAGTCTTCCTATAAGGTACAACACCAACTATAGCCAACCAAGCCACCATTGTAAGGGAGTATCGCTTCACGCCTTGTGAGGGTGCATCACATAAGTCCTTAAGAGTTTGTATCACATAACGCGTCACGTAGTCATGCGTGATGTAACACAAACTCTTAAGGTGTACAAGACAGAAGAAAGGGTGCGCGTATGTAGACCCACGAGAAGCTGAGGTTTTGGAGCTTGCCTATATAGTTAAAGGGGCCATGCCACTCAATTTTCAATCATAATCTTTGTTATGTGGGTTAATCCGTGTGCCTTCACAAACAAGCTGGTGAACTTTTAGCGCATTTGGTTGAACATTTAATTTATAATTGAATATTTTTTATAAACACGCGAGCGGCCTGAGAGTCGGGATGCACTGACGCACTCACGAGCCGTGACGTAACAAGCTCCTTGCTTTACGATCGTTTGCATTCCGGCGAACGATTTCGTTCCATGGTCAGCTGCGCGTGCAATCGAGCTATTTCAGCTTTCTTCAGCTTGGCATTGAAGTTGAACGATTTGCAGGGGCTGAAACCTTGGTAAAAGTCGGCGGCTCCGCTACATGCAGCACATGACGTCACACACGCCATGGCAAAATGACGGCAGCCGGCGGTGGGCGGGGTTTATAACCGGCGACTTCTAAGGCTCATTTTGCACTGAAATATTCTTTCAGAGTCCATTTTTCATATATTTACAGGCACACTGGGCCCTCTACTTTTACTTTTCGCAAAAAACCGCTTATAGTTGGGTGACCGTGTCAAGGCCCCTTTAACTTGGCTGCACTAGTTTGCAGTTTTTACAGCGCTACAACATATAAGCTACGTGCACGGAGAATAGTGCGAGAGGCAGCTCGAAATTGGCGGTGTTAGTGCTGATATCGAGGCCTGGCGCTGAGTGGAAGACTTGCCATAACCTTTTTTATTCTGGTAAACATGTCTTCGAATGAGGGAAGATAAGAGTTTTGAAAGAACCGGTCTAAACTGATTTATGGCGCGTCCCTTTGTGCAACAATGGTGCAGGGCCTTTACAGGCGAAGCGTGTACGCGCGTAACGTCCGCTGATTCCGGAGACTTGCGGTCTCGCGGCCCGATGTGAAAGGGCTTGTTGGTCGCTCTCGGCGGCCGCTTATTCGGCGCGCTGATCGATGCACAAAAGCGGTCGCGGGGATCGCCAATTGCCCGCACAATGCGCGTCCGCCTCGGCGTGCTCCCCCCTGCTTGTGGTTGATGCGAGGCCGCGCAACGCCTCGGTGCCAGCGAGAGCAGCGCGCGACAGACGCCGAAGCGCCATCCTCGGGTATACACGTGGGCGCGGGAGAGTCCTACATGTGCAAGAAGTACATCGCGGGGATAGGATGAGGACGATGCTCTTATAAGTTGTTAAAATGGCTGACTGGGTGAGTTTGTGATTCACGCTGTACTTGAAATACGAGCGCGTAACTTAAACAGGGACTTCGGAAGACAAGGTGTTCGGAAGACGGGCTCGTATTTCGAGCTCTTATAAGAGCGAACCGCTCACACACACACACACACACACACACACACACACACACACACACACACACACCACACACACACACACACACACACACACACACACACACACACACACACACACACACACACACACACACACACACACACACACACACACACACACCGAAACTGCGACCTTGGCAGGTTCGGTCCCTGCCGGCGGCAAGTTATCTTTTCGTCCACTTTACTTCCTTCGCATTTATATCCTAATTACTACAAACAACATCCCCTATACTTTCTTTGGCATTATTGTCTGTTAGTTCTCATTAATATTGTGTCTTTAAAAACTAATAACAAAAAAGATACATACATACATACATACATACATACATACATACATACATACATACATACATACATACATACATACATACATACATACATACATACATGGTGTCCCGAATATATCACGCAGCACGATTTAAAAAAAAGGGGGCAACGTCGTTGCGCGAAGCACACGCATAGTGCATATTGTTCCCAGTATACTATAGTAAGTAGCCACTACTAATTTTTTCGTTAATGAGGTTTAGTCGATTAGTCCCAATTGTGTTTTAAACTCGACAAATACTCACCTAATTATTAAGATATCAATGAGGCATATATGACAGTGACATCTAAATGCAGCAACGTACTAATTACGCGCTCATTGTTTCCGACTGGCAAAGAAAGCACGCGAAATCTGAAGAATGACACGTGACTAGACTGCAGCGCGCACCAGGAAGCATCGCCATCAAACATCATCACTGTGAGGTAGCGAGTCAACCTATCAAGACTACGCTGCCACCTTTTGCGGGTGGGAGCGTAGTCACGTGTTATTTTTCATAGTTCGCGTGCTTTCTTTATCAGCCGGAAAAAATAAGCACGTAATTACTACGTTGCTGAAAATAACGCCGTTAGATGTCACTTAATTGAGCATGCCCATAGATGCCTCATTGAGATTTTAATGATTAGGTGAGTATTTGTCGAGTTTGAAACATAATGAGGATTAATTAACTAAACCTGATTAACGAAAAATTAGTAGTGGCTACTTACTACAGCAACGTCGTTACGCGATGGCGTAACGACGTTTCTCTTTTTTTAAATCATGCGGCGTGATATTTGGGACACCCTGTATAAGCCACCGTGAAAAACATTTACGCTGACATTTCGACCAGAAACAGGCCATATATATATATATATATATATATATATATATATATATATATATATATATATATATATATATATATATATATATATATATATATGTATATATTGTGGTGTTGTCGTCGCCCCCGGCGCCGTACGCGCCAAACACCACCGCGGGTTCGAGCACTGGGAGCTTCCTGCAGGTTGCCGCGTCCTCGTTCGTCCCGCGCCCGTGTACCGTTCGAACTGCTGCGCGCGAGAACTCGGCCCATCACCGCGAAGGGACGGCGAGCCGTCGCGCGCAGCGAGGGAGACCCTAGGCGACACTCTCCAAATCAGAGATTTATTACGGGGGATTTTAATACAAGAGAACAATAATTCATTACAACCAATCGCACGTAAGATAGTTACACAGGACACCAATTAGCTAATACAATTGTTACCAAATGTGGCCGCGAATGGCACACCCACAAAACGAACAAACAAAGAAAGAACCAGGTTTGGAGAGCCGACCTACCCTTCGGCCAGCGCTCCCGCGATCTCGCACCCCAGAGCAGAAGACACAGAACAGATAAAGCAACACTTAAAAGGAACATACGGTGCACGATCGCGAGGCGCTGCCTCGGGACTTCGAGACCGCGGAGGGTAGCGCGCGCCCGATGAGGCCGGAGCCCCGACAAGACGACGTAACCGCCGGCCGGCGGCGAAGAACAAAGAACAAAGGATCGCCGCCGGCCGGAGCGGCCAAAACACGTACGCACCCTTCGAGGTCCCCAAGTGGTCTCTCTCGAACCCGGTCGCGCGCCCGCCGCTTCTAGGCGAGCGCGAGCCAGGTCCAAATCCCGCCAAAATTGGGCCAATCGGCCACCGTGTTTAACCTTCGAGGGCGGGGTGGCAGCAAAGTGACGGCGATTTATGACCAGCTGCCACCCGTCCGGTCGAGAGGAGAGGGACACGAGAACTCTCCAAGGGAAGATGGCGTCGAGCCACTGGCGCGGACGCCTGAATTCCCACAATATATATATATATATGAGCTAACACTGCCGCGACTAAGTAACGCTAACCAATGCTAGTGCTATATTGGGGTAGCGAGCCCATGACACCAGTGCAGGACACCATCCATTTGCCGTTCGTCGATCACAAATCGCGCGAGGGAGGTGGGGAGTGTAGACTGCGATTTACGCCGCACGTGTGACATTGCCCCCACAGAGGGACGGGCAGTGCCCGTGGGAGCTGCAAGCCCTTACGCTTCTGCCAATCATGGGTGCATTTACAAACATCCTCGTCTCGTATGAACTCAAAGTGTGGGATTCGTCAAATTTGCCTTCTACATCACTACAGTGTTATTAATTACGCTGCTAATTCTATTTATTTATACATCAAATCAACTTTCTAAAACATAGCTACAAAACTTTTTGTGCTTGTATAGTCTTTGTATTTTTTTATTTCTCTAATTCCACCTAATGCCTCCACAAGGGACCCGCAGGTACAAATAAATAAATAAATAAATAAATAATGCACGACCTAAAAAATTGAAAATTGTTACATGTGTTACGCAATATCTTGCTGGAAGTTATCGATTCGCATACAGTGAGAAAGTTTGAAGCCAGAGCAAGTAAGTTAGATATATCCATGTATTGCCCACCCTTTTTGTGCTCCCTGCCTTGCCGCCACTTTTGTTGTTACGCGGGAAATTCTAAACCGGACCGGAAGCCACACAATGGACAGACTGAGAGATGGCCAAAGTGTTACAGTGCAATACATTCTGGCAAAAAGAAAAAAAAAAGAAGTTACACAGACGTGTGCACGCACATACAACCGCGTGCTTGTCGAGAGTCGATACTAAAATGCCCGGTCCCCTCCGCAGCCCCCTGTACGCCTGTCGATTATCCTCAAGGTCAAATCTATACCGACTGGTGTCGCGTAACGGAGGGGTGCCAATCCCACCCGCATCTCTCTCTCTCTCACACACACTCCTCCGGTGCTATATAATTTTGCTTCTCTGTATAAACATACAAGATACAGGATAACGGTAAAATAACAGCAAAAGTTAACCAAAACAAACCGGCCATTCAGGCAACGACGCCCTTAAATGTCAGAGCCTCGAAAGTCTCCTTAAACGCGGGAGAGAGAGAGACGGTGTGTTTCTTTTCTATTTTTTATTTCTCCTTTCTCACTTGGGATCACTGCAAAAGCGCACAACTTTTCATAGAAACGGTCACGCAAAGAAAGAAATAAAAAATAAAAGACATGTTTCTCTCTCTTTTTTTTTTCCTCGTAGAGCCGCGTGTTCAGCGGACCTTTCGGGTTGCTTTCTCTGCGGGGCGTCGTCGGGGTTTCAACGCTGACGCCGAGCTATCCCGTAAACAGAGACCTGGCGCTCTCTGAGTGGGTCCAAAGCCTCTCTCCTTTTTTTTTTTTTACCCGCGTGTAACACTCCCTGCTTTTGCACTCCCGAATGAGAGTGTTTAGCGCGGATCATGTCACGCTGGAATCACTGACTGTGCGAATGAGGACGTGTGATGCGCATTTGAAGCCGCACGCAACTTGTTCAGCCACAATTTAATGCTGCGCACGCTTGTTTCGCGTGGCATAGTACCCTGTCAACTTTATATACAAGCTATCCATTCCTTACTCCGGTGTATGGTAGCGTACCGGTTCTTTTAGACTAGTTAACATCCCTGCATTTCCTCTCTCTCCGGTTCCTCCAAAGGAGCTTATATACTGTAAGGGACACAAAGATGAGTGCAGTGAAATGAAGACCGGTGCACAAAGTTCTGTGGCGACAAACGTCGCTCTCAAAGGCGCCTGCCCACAGTCAGCATAAGGTTACCTAGAGCTCCGCAGATATACGCGCCTTTATCGCGTAGATCTGCGGCTGTGACCTTTGTGTGTAGGCATTGAACAAACACCACTGTGAAGTATCAGGCAAGTTACGACTAAATGCCGTAAACACGTATGTTATATAGAAGGTAGTATGTTCTCTGGGAACGTTGCTAACTAAAAATTCTTGAAATCATGCCGATCTTTTAAAATTGCCTTTTTTAAACAGATTCGGGCCGTTTAAGTACGCTAGTGCACTGTGGTGAAGTTAGACGGATGGCAAAAGAGCCACTGTCTAGAATTCCTATAGGCGTAGAAGAGTTGTCTGCTTGGCATGGTAGAAATAAAAACACTGAACGCCGACCAAAAAGGTCTTGTTAGAAACTATAATAACGTTCCGGATTCCACACGGAAGCCTTGCTCACTCGAAGCGGCACTCGTGTAATGCGAGCGCCCGCAGCATCGAGCGGCCGCTGGGTTTGTCCAGCGGCTGATCAAGTGAACAAGGCTCCCGTGTGGAAGCAGGAACGTTATTATATATATTTTTAAACAGAACTTTTTTAGTGTGCGTTCAGCGTTTTTATTTCTACCATGCTATTACATCCCGAGATTTCATCCAATTCTCGATTTCATTTTGCTTAGAATAACAGAAAGCTGAGCTAGTTTGTAAGTATTCATTAGACAGGGTGTGCAAATACAGAAACAAGAGAAAAGTCAAGACACCACAAACGCCGACTAACAAAAAGGCGCACATCAGCGGAAAAAAAGAAAAAAGAAGGCACGAAAACTTATCTGCGCATGCCCTGGTTAGCCCTGGTAAACCTATGGATCCGGCATGCGTGGTGGTTTACGTGAAAGATAACTGTTAAGACATTTGAATTCATCTTTATGCAAGTTAATCGACGGTTGACTCACGCATGCGGTATGCCACTATTATCGATATGCCAAGCCTCAATCATTACAAGCGCTTCTTCATTCCTCTGCCGGCACAAAACTGTACATTCATCGAATTTTGGTGTGCAGTTACACTCTCGGCAATGATGGATTAGGAGATGAGCCTCCGGTTAAAGCGATCTCTTATGTTCCAATATTCTCCGGTTAACACAGCGGCCCGTCTGCCCTACGTAGAAGCGGCCGCAGCTAAAAGAAACCTTATACACACCTATTGCAAATCAGTTCTGCGGAATCCCGCAGAATCCCGCCATCATCGTCAGAGATCGAATGAGCGAGTAATACACACCTGTACCGCAATCAGTGAATTTGTTGGTGTGTTTTACGAAACAAATGTCAGTCCGCTTCTTATCTATCACTCGCTAATTCGTTCTCGGCATAGCGGCGTAAATCTTAAGCTTGTTAAGTCCGTTAAGTTGTTACCTCTTGTTAAGTCCGAGCATGGTTGCAGAAAGCAATAGGAAGAAACGTGTTATTCTTTACACTCATTGCGTATCTCACACGCGAAAGAAAGTGGGAAGTAGATAAGGCGTTAAGGTTTTTACGGCTGCCGATAAGCTAGGTAAGATTTGTGCCGCTGTGCAGAGAAAGATCGAATGAGCGAGTAATACACAAGGAGCGGACTGGCATTTGTCTCGTAAAACACACCAACAAATCGCCGCAGCCCTTCCCCCCTTCCCCTTCCTCGCTGGCCGAGTCCGAGAGAAAACGAGCTCCTCAAATGCAAGAATGAAAATAAAGCGATGGCGTGCTTCTCACAAATGCCTGCCATTGGTCCCTGGCTTTCCGTGGTAAAGGCGGGAGTGGAACAGTTCTTTGAACGCAACATCCTCGGTCGCCATCATCGTCAAAAAACATGCGCAGCCATAACCCTGCGCATTAAAACATTATGTGGAAGGTCTGACTGAGTAAAGTAGGGCGCAGAATTGGCGCCCCCCTTCCACGAGCGCACGCCTATGCAAGTTGTCGCACTTGTCGCACAAGGTCAGTGACGTTTCTTTCGAGCAAACACAGGGACTGCCTTTCAGCCGGCTAAACGAAGCACCGCTCTTGCCATACACACACAGTGCGCACGCCAACACTCATTCAATGCTTAGTTCGTGCCACACAAACCAGCAGGTCACGTACCACGCCACACTCGTAACAGTTTGTTTCTCTTCCGTAGCCGCGTTGTGCCACAGCCCGCGTAACGTATATACACGATATCTGGAACAGATCACCCGCGTATAGCATAGTCTGTGTACACACGCCGCCGCAGAAGTGTCAAGGCTCGCAGCCCGGAACGCTGACGAAAGCCAAAGGAAGTCGTCGCCTGACTTCTCGGCGCCTTTGCCTGCAAAGCGACGGCGGCAAACGCATCAGGTCACCGATTCCGCCTGTGCCGTCTCAGTCTGTACATACATATCTGTTCAGGCACGAGAGTGGTGCATGCGAAACAAACACAACACTCGTGTCATTCGTCAGTGATATGCGATTACCAAATGAAAACATGCGGTCCTTTTCCGACTCCGAGGGCGCCAACTGCAACCTTCTTGCAAGAGTCGAGGAAAAAGTAGACGAACTACCAGGCAAAGACTGGAAGTATAGTGAGCTGCTACATGTAATCACGAAAGAAATGGAAATAGAGAAGAAAACCATTTGTTGGAAAGGAAAGAAAAAGCCAAAAAGTTGGTGGAACAAAGAAATCCGGGAAGCGATCGAGATGCGACGTCAGGCATCACGGGAGCACAGACAGGCAAAAAAGGAGAAGCGGCCACAGGACGAAGTCAACCAAATATGGGAAATATATTTAGAGCAAAAATCCATTGTGCAGAAATTAGTCGAGGCAAAAATTAAAGGTGAAAGTGAACGCTGGATGACAGAGATTCGCGAAAAGAAGAAGGCCGCGCCTAGGATTTTTTGGAGCCACCTAAAAGCGCTGGGTAGGAAGTCTGTCACAATGCAACAACATATGGTAGATGAAGGAGGAAATAAATTGGAAGGATATGAAGCGCTAGGTTACATCCGAAAGATAACAGCCGATTCGTTTAAAAAGGTCCCCCAGGGGATTCCCCCGGTGAGTAAAAGTACGCAAAGGAGTGCAACCGAAGAAGATGTAGTACTAGAGAATTTCAATTGGAAGAAGGCCGAAGGAAAAATTCCTAAGCGCACTACTCCGGGCTTAGATGGGGTTCCCGTCAGCCTCATTAACGAACTCGGACATAACACTAAAGAAGCACTGCTGAAAGCCGTAGAAAAGTGCTTACAGGAGAGGGAAATACCAGACAGCTGGAGAAAAAGTAGAATGAACTTAATCTATAAAGGCAAGGGAGAAAAGGATAACATTCGCTCGTATAGACCGCTAACAATTACATCGGTGCTATACAGGTTGGCGATGCAGGCAGTAAAATTAAAAATAGAAGCGTGGGTAGAACAAAATGATATTTTGGGAGAACTTCAGAATGGATTTCGAATCGACAGGCGGTTAGACGATAATCTGTTTGTTCTTACCCAGTGTATAGAAATATCTAAAATAGAAAACAGGCCCTTATACGTAGCTTATCTAGATATCACCGGGGCGTATGACAACGTTAATCAGGAAATTTTGTGGGATATATTGAAGGAAGTGGGCATAGGTGACGACTGTGTACAGCTTTTGAGGAAAATATACCGAGGAAATACAGTTTGTATAGAATGGGAAGGAATAAGTAGCAAGGACAGCGTTGAAATTAGCAAGGGGCTGAGACAGGGATGCCCTTTGTCCCCGCTGTTATTCATGCTGTACATGGCGAGGATGGAAAAAGCGCTAGAAGGTAGCAACATTGGATTTAATTTGTCACACAAACAGGTCGGAGCGATGGTTGAGCAGAAGCTTCCAGGTCTATTTTATGCTGATGATATTGTCTTATTTGCGGACAGTCAAGATGATATACAGCGACTGGCAGATATATGCGGAAGGGAGTGTGAGGCTCTAGGACTAGGATTTAGTGCAACAAAATGTGGATTGATGGTATTCAATGATCACGGAGACCATACGGTATTAATACAGGGCCAAAAAATACCGAGGGTAAGCGAGTACAAGTACCTCGGAGTATGGGTAAATGAGGGGGATAGATATATGGAGGTACAAGAGAAAGCATCGGTAGCAAAGGGAAAGAGGAATGCTGCAATTATGAAGCACAGAGCTTTATGGGGATACAATAGGTACGAGGTGCTTCGAGGGCTGTGGAAGGGTGTGATGGTTCCGGGGCTTACATTTGGGAACTCAGTGGTGTGCATGAAGTCAGAGGTGCAATCAGGAATGGATGTAAATCAAAGGACGGTGGGCCGCCTCGCGTTGGGCGCTCACGGGAAGACGACAAATGAGGCGGTAAAGGGTGATATGGGATGGACAGGCTTTGAAGTGAGGGAAGCGCAGAGCAAAATGAGATTCGAAGAGAGGCTGAGGAAAATGAAGGAGAGTAGATGGGCAGAGAAGGTTTTCAGGTATTTGTATAGAAAAAGCGTTGACACGCAGTGGAGAAAAAGAACTAGGAGGCTCACCAGTAAATATACGGCTGGCAGTGCGGGCGATATGGCAACAAGGAGCATTAAGCGGAAGGTCAGAGAGGCGGAGAGGACTTATTGGATGGCAGCGATGGAAAAGAAGCCGGCTCTGAGTAACTACCGAAAAGGAAAAAACGAAATAAGGAGGGAAAGGTTTTATGATAATTCAAGGGGAAGCGCTTTACTGTTTGAAGCAAGGTCGGGCTGCCTTAGAACGCGTAGTTATAAAGCGAGATTTAGTAACGAAGAAGAACAATGTACATGCTGCGGGGGAACTAAGGAAACGATGGAACATGTACTGATTGAATGTGGCGATATTCACCCAGGTATACGTGTGGGCACGAGTCTACATGAAGCCTTGGGTTTTAGGGACAACAATGGAAAGCTGAACACGTCCGCGATAGAAATAAGTAAGAGACGGTTAGAGTATTGGTGGCAGAAAAGTAGAGATAAAGAACAAAAATAAATAATGGGGGAAAAATAAGGTCATTCTGCCTTAAGAGGCAGAGAGATGGACCGTGAATTTATATTTTTTGGTATAATAACATAGATTTAATCAATGTAGATAAGGTATTTGGCCAACATGAAACAAGGAAGAGTTTTTTTTTTTTTTTCTTCGAGCCTGGTGGCAGACATGTCACCGCCCCGTTTTAAAGGGGACGCTCATAGCATCCATCCATCCATCTTGCCGAGCGGCGGGGAGCGGCGCAAAGATATCGGCTCGAGTGATGCCTCTTGGGATACACAGTGCTGTCCATTACTCCATTCCGTCGCTGTTTCAAATATAAGCACATTAATTCCAAGGGGTAATAGAGTTAATGAAAGCACAGGGGAAGGTAATTGAAGTGTGGTAATTATGAAGTTAAAGTGGACAAGAAAACAATTTTACAGCGGTGGGTGTCGAGCCTATAGCCCCCACCCCCCGCAAGAACAGCGTGTTGCATGCACCCTATCATGCAGCTGCTACACCGTCCGCTTTCTTGCACACACACACACACACACACACACACACACACACACACACACACACACACACACACACACACACACACACACACACACACACACACACACACTTTCGCACCTGCCCTCTCCTCCTCCACTTTTGTGATTGGGGGAGAGTGTACGAAGCATACACATAGACGCGCTATACGCAGTTGCTGCCTTGAAGAAGACAGTACCCCTTGTCGAAACACTGGCACCAGCGACAGCCCCTGTTCAAGGATCGTGAAGAAAAACAGCGCTGCTTGAAAACACGGACAAGAACACACGAGCGCGGGCGCTGTTCAAGGATTGTTCATCTCTGCGTGCATGTGGGCGCTTTAAAGCTACCAACGTATTACTACGCCACAATTCTGCGTCGTAATCATCGACCACCTTGCTTGTCGCATATCCTAAATAGATACGAAACAGAAAAACGTTTCTTCTCGTATTTCACAATAACAAAAGCACAACTCTTGCAGCGAGACGAAACTTGGTAAGCAAGAAAAGGCGCAAAAAATAATGCAGGTGACGACGCCACCTTGACGTTCCCGCACCAACACGCCATGACGTCACAGATTTCGACGATGTCTACTGGGGCTATATACTATGCACTGTCCTCTGAGGGGGCCAGAGACGTAACAAGTCTCATCAAATTTCGTTGATCCAGTGGGCCTAAATATCTAAAGAAAACACGCCTTGAAATCCGTGACGTCACGCTCTGCACATTCTTTGCACATCTGCAGATTTCGGCGCGAAATTTAAAATTGAAACTTCGTCCTTCATTTCCTATTTTAATAAAGATATGACGGTGGAATTAATGACAGTAAAGTTTTAAAAAATATATCAGTCTGAATTGATTCATTGTTTCACTTTAGCGTCGCTTTAAGAAAACTGTTCAGGAACGGCGGGAGCGAACCCACGCGGGAAAGGAGAGAAGGAAAAGGAATAAAAGGCCGTGCCCCCCCCCCCTTTCCCCGAAATTATTTTTTTTGCCCTGGCATACACAACACAAAATGACACTCGACCACATCTGCCTGCCCTGCCCCCACTTCCGATCATGACACGGAGGGGCCTCCCCCCCCTATATACGAAAAATTTCTGCCTACGCCCCTGGTCAGTTGCTGAGCTTGATGTGTGTTTTTTGGCATGGTGCTGCAGTGGCGTAGCCAGAACTTTTTTCGACGGGGGGGGGGGGGGGAGAGGTCAATTATACTTTATGTATGTTCGGTGTCTGCGTTCGTATGTGTGCATGTGTATATACACATGCAAAATTGAAAATTTTCTGGAGGGGGGGGAGTTGATTCCCAACCCCCTTTTTGGCTACGCCAGTGTGGTATTGGTAAGGTTAGGTTAGGTTCTGTGGAGAACGTATGCGAGGTATAAGAAGACATAAGCGAACGATTTGCTGTGAACGCCGCACGACCAACAGTTCGTCAAGCAGTGCACCAGTTCTTGTGCTGAACCACGAGGCGTCTGGGAGTCTCGCACTGTCGCCCAGATGCTGTACACGCAGACCTCACCCACTGACGCCTTTGAGGAGGACAAACATCGGAGGAGTTCTCTCGCGGCGGCGGCAAGAGCGGCAGCTTCATTGCGCGATGCCGCAACATAAGCGGCGGAACAACGGATTCGCTCCGACGTCGGCTTCGAAAGCGCATCTAGCTCTTCGCGCCATAGTGGAGTCCGTGTCGAAACACGTCCTCCCAGAGCGGCGGCGGCGGCTCAATTGGCGAACAAAGCGGGCCGGCCGGAATTAGTGTCGGCCGCTCTTTTTCGCGCAGCCCTTGTGGCAGTCGCCGCCGCCATGTTGGGGGGTCCACGCTCTCGCTGCCGATGGGCTGACGCGTCGTTCGTCTCTTTCGCTCCGCGCGACACGGTAATTGGGCCGCGAGGGCGTGCCCGCTGCCGTTAGATGGGGGACGGCGAACCATTGTTGGGCGCGGTGCTGCGCGAGGCTTCTTCACTCCACTTGTCACAGTGGTTGTCATCGGTGCTGCCGGCAGGTGCATGAGCGTGTGGTACATGTTCTCAACGCCCGTTGTGGGCGAAAAGTAAGAAAACAACGGGGGCGCACACATACGCCGCCTGTTTGTATACATACTTTTTACAGCGAAAGCTGTTATGAGATCATTTCACCGGCCGTTTTTGGCGCCGTAGTTGTCCGCCGCCGCCGCCGCCGCCGGTGTCCGTAACCAGTATCGATCGAAATAAGAAAAAAAAAACGAAATAAGAAAAAAATTCCAGGATGGAACGAGGTTCGAACCTGGGCCCTCTGCGTGCACTCTAAGAAAAGATCGAGTAAAAAGGGCGTCTTTTTGTCCCACAACAATAATCGTCATTTATTCTCCCTTCCTTTCCTTGCACTATCGCCGCGCGGCCGGCACTTTCTGGTCACGAACGACATGCGCGCTATCAGCGTGACATAGCATTCTTGGCAGGAAAGTGGCCAGCGCCGAGTTTTCAAGAAAGGAAACGCAAGCAAGCCAGATGACGATTATTGTTGTGGGACAAAAAGACGCCCTTTTTACTCGATCTTTTCTTAGAGTGTGGGAGCCCAGTATTCAACCTCTGAGCCATGCCGGTGCTTGAAACTGGTTTGCAAAAAGGTCCTATACAGGCTTCATGTCGGGAAGGAACCACATTAGCATATGCAATATAGCGTGGTAGAAGAGTAAAATAAGCACCAAGCGTCGCACAACGCGAATTCTGTAACCAGGCGTCACACAATGCGAATTGCGCAACGAGTAGGTTGTGAAATGCTTCCAACCCATTACAAAGATCTCTGCCATAATTCTTCGTCGTCATCAGGCACATGCAGCATCAACAAAGTGCGCATAATGCCTTACATGCGTTTAGCAGGTACCACGGATCTCCGTAAAATGACGAAAAATGGCACAGTGCCTGCTTTCCTACTTCTCAAAAATTACATAAATTACATTGATTTATAGCATAGTGGGTTCCTCGCAAGTGCACTTGTATTGGTTGCCAAGGAAGCCTATAAGCGCAGATCCATTTCCTCGGGGTCTCAGTAAAGTTACAATGCTTTATAGCGTAGTGGGTTCCTCGCAAGTGCACTTGGATTGGTTGCCAAGGAAGCTCATGAGCGCATGATCCATTTCATCGGGGTCTCAGTAAAGTTCTTCGCCCCCTCTTCTCTCTTCCACGTCAACGTATGTTATACAGCATGGCGGGAGCGGGAAATAGCGACCGGGCGTCACCCAATGCAAATTACATAACTGGTGGGCCGTTTAAAGCTTCCAACCCATTACAAAGGGCTGAGCCATAATTCTTTATCGTCATCAGTCGTCGTGTCAACAAAGTGCACATAACGCCTTACAGACGTGTAGCTATAGTGCCTCGCTTCTCCGCAGAATGACGAATAATGGCTTAGTAGGTGCTTCCCAACTTCACAAAAATTGTGATTTATGGCGTAGTGGGTACCTTTCTAGTCTACTTGTATTGTAGCCCCAAGAGAGCTTACAACGGGCTCTAGAAACGCCGCTCTTCCAGCTTTCGCTGTGACTGTGCTGCGGTTTAAGCGCAGGCCTGGCGTTTTTTTTCTTTCCGAGTTTCGAACAAGTAAAACGGAATCAGCTCGCGCAACATGCACGGTGTGCTGGAGATCACCGGAGAGGCCTCAGTGAAACGTAAGCTGACGATGATGATAATGCGGAAAAGCTTGGGACATGCAACCGCTTTTAAGAGCGGAGCTGTTTAAGCTTTTCGTTCCGCTGGTTCGCGTGACCAGCCCCAGAAAGCGGGTATGTACCATGCAGCTCCAATAGCATAGCATAGCATAGCATGCATAGTATACTATAGAAAGTGGGTGGGGAAGGGAAGCGAGGATGAGGAGGAAGGAAAGGAGGAGGGGAGAGAGTAAAGAGGGTATGCGCCACAGAAAGCGGGTATGTGCCAAGTAGCTATAGCTCCTATCACAGCACAGCCATGCACGGGGTGGGAAAGGAAGTGACAGTGAGGAAGAAGAAAAGGAGTAGGGTAGCGGGTAGAACAGCCTTAGCCATATAGTTTAGCAAGGGATTGCGAAAGGGAAGTGAGGTAGAGTGAGGAGGGAAAGGAGGAGGTGAGAGGGCAAGCCATAGCAAAACATGTACGTACATGTATCGCATAGCAAAGGATGGGAAAGAGAAGTGAGGGTGAGGGGGGAGTGATGCGAGGGTTAGAGGGGGGGAAAGCAGGAGAGAGGGCAAGAAAAATATATAAGGAAAGGAAGACAAAGAATAAGAATATAAATAAAGATGAAGAAAGCAAGCACCAGGTGGTGGTGGCCAGCTCCGCTGTTTACTCACATTGCAGAGGCCTGAGTTTTTTCATGCGCATTTCTAACTGTTGTTCAGTTGCGCCGTGTCGCTGACGACTCCTGGGGTAACCACGAGTACATGAACGCCAGTGAGGTCTGTTTATCACAAGTCCTTTAATATCGTCGAAACATTTTGCTGTGGCCTGAAAGCACCATGTAACCAGCAGAAGTAAACAAGTATATCCAGGAACTGGTGACGCACGCATACTCAGAGGGTTTATCCAAGAACCGGGTATTTTCAAAAGAAATCTGTAAAATATAAGTCATCCCTTCCGACTTAATGAAGAGGAAAGTATGAGAAGCGACCTCGTTTCCTTTGACCATCAATGAGCCCATCAAACAGTTCAGAGCGCGTGCTCGAAATCGAAACCACGCCGAAGCGTGTTGTCTTTCGCCCGAACAGTGGTCTCAAAGCAGCACATGCTCCTCTGTGTCGACAGCAGGTGAGAGCGCATTCAGATTTTCTGACCCCGAAATGATGGTATTGATTATCGGACTCTAGCAATTACAATACCATTGTATTCAGTGCGTCCTGTACACATATAAAAATTTATGCAGGTGTCAGATGTGCTAGACGTCGCCAGTGCCGTTCTGAGTTTGGCCTATGCGTAAGCCTCATGCAAACACTTAACGCATTTGAATACATTTTACTAGCGAAACTAAAACAGGTACAAAGAAAAATGCACACATGAAGACCGCTAGCAGTCGTCTTGTGTGCATCTTCTTTTGTCCCTGTTTTGGTTCAGCTAGTAAATCTTGGAGGACGCTTGAGCTTCGCCTTCAAGAGTAGAAGGCGATAGCGTAATCGGGCCTCATGCGCATCGCCTTCTCAACTGCTAGCCTGGCTTCGGTCCCGGGTGGATGCCTCAACCGCGCCGCAAGGAAACGAACGTCTGTGCGCGTAACATTTGCCGTTTCAAACTATCTATAGAAAGCCTACTGCAAGTACAGTTGCGAAGTGCCCACTACGCCATAATTCTTCATTTTGCGAATCAGCGAAGGGCCCACTGCGTCCGTAAGGCAACATGTACGTGAACCTACGAAGCTGCTCACTTTGTTGATGCTTTTGCTGCTGCTGATGATTAAATATGTCTGAGTGCTTTGTAATGGGTAGACCTTTAAAACACCCACTCGTGGCGCAATTTACATGTTTTGACGCCTGGCGAGATTAACATGCGTTAAGGAGACTCGTCTCACCACACGACCTTCATATAGTGTTTTTTCCCGAAGCAGTTTCAAGCAATGGCGTCACTCTGTAGTAAAACACCTGCTTGCCACGCAGAAGGACTGGGTTCAATTCCCACTCGAACCGAAGATTCCTGTTCTTTAATTTATTTACCTCTTTCTCGATTTCTCGCTCACGGACGACGATGATTTTTCGCTCACAACCAGCGACGCCGACACCGGAATTTCTGCGTAACGAGCTCCTTAACGCTGTCGCGTTGATATGTATTCAAGTCAACTCAAAACCAACTAGCCCCAATATCAGCTTTAACTTAACACGAGCCCGTTTTTCGGTTAAACTGTACTTCGGTGGTTGACATAAGACGCTCAGCGAAATGTCTAGATTGAGAGAATCGGGGCTGGCGGTCCGATATGGTAGCGACACGAAGAAAGTTCTACGTGGTCTCTTACACCATCGTTCAGACGACTTGAAGGCGACAGCCTTACCGCCGATGCACTAAACCAAGGCCCACTTACGGCGTCCCCCCTATAGACACGCCGGCGCCGCCACCCTTGGTAAAAATTCTCTATGACGCGTACCGCGTCGCTATTGTTATGTTGCGTTGTTGTTGGACCGCGATGAATACGGGACCAGCCGAGTTGATAGCAGAAGTGGAACTGTTTATTCTCTAGAGAAAGGTTACGGAAGCATAACGTAGGTGGCGCTGGCTGCTGTCCTATAATAAGACAGATTTAATCAATGTAGACAAGGTATTAGGCCAGCATGAAACAACGAAGTTTTTTTTTTTTTTCTTCGAGCATGGTGGCAGACATGTCACCGCCCCGTTATAAAGGGGACGCTCATAGCATCCATCCATCCAGTTCAAGGCAACGCATAGATGGCAGCACTAGAGAGGAAGCTGGAATATTGCGCGCATATGCATGTAACAGATCACGTGACTGAGTGTGCCGCGACGACGGACGCCGTACGTAGGGTTTTTCGTCTCATGAGTTTAATAAGGCTCTGGCCTTAACAAATTATCTTTTTGCGAACGCACGCAGGTACACCTGCATCAGTGAGTTACGGAGAAAGAAAGAAAGAAAGAAAGAAAGAAAGAAAGAAAGAAAGAAAGAAAGAAAGAAAGAAAGAAAGAAAGAAAGAAAGAAAGAAAGAAAGAAAGAAAGAAAACAAAACATAAAACCCGAATAAATAGCGGCATAGGACTGCAGCAAAAAAAAAAAAAAGAAAATTAAAATAAAAAAAATTGCGCAGATCGCACTGACTCGCGCAAAGCTGGGGCAGAGCAGAGCTGGTCGGCACTCGGCTGGTCCTGGCTTAGGCACGCGCGCATTTCCACGCCGATGCACTAATGCACGTGAGCGCATTGTAAATCACTAGTATTGGCTAGGTATCGATCGTGTCCGATTGGGCATCGCTTGGCGACCACAGCGCCAGGTAGCTTAATTAGGCTAATGAGCTAATTTGCATATTATAGGCTTGGTCTCGATTAGGTTGCACCCAAGAATAACCTAGGCTAGCTTAATTATACTAATATGCTTAATTGGTGAATTAGTCTAATTAACACTAACTATGCTGTCTTATTTAGGTTTAGCTCGGCACGTCTTGCCGAGCTCGGCATGACTAGGCACACCAGAATCTCAACTCGGCTTAATTAGAACTAATAAGTATTTGACTTATTTAGCTTAATCGCGCATAGCCAATTAAGTTTCACATGCTCAACTAGGCTTATCTAGGCTTGACTATGATTAACTTTGCTTAACTAAGCACAAATATGCTTAGCTTGGCTTGACGCGGCAAAGGTAAGCTGGGCTGAGCTTTTCTTGTCTACGTCGCGAACCGGGCAAAACAGCTCTGCTGTAAATCAAGAACAGAAATCAGACAAGGAGCCAACACAAGTTCAAGACCGTAACCCAAGGTACTTTGTTGTGTTAAAATACGCGTTAGATGTACAAACTGAAATCACATAGAAAATGCTTGTATTACGCAAATTTAGGGCGGGGCAAGCAGAATGTTACAGCCAACGGTAAACACGGATATTATTGCTATTCTTCATAGCAATGTGTCGTTAATGAACATATGTCACAGTCATGTTACGTGTAAGCGCATAGAAAACTATCTGTGCGACCACCCTGCATGTATACACCAAAGAACGTGTAAGTACAGTCGCGCTCAATATGACTTGCAGCATAGGAGCGCGTGGCTTCACGAGTTCAAAGACTGCGCATGGCTTCCATTGGCTCTTATTTCTATAAGTAAACGCAGTTCTCTCACTTGCTGATGACCACAAATAAGAACATGAGATTTAGTTGTGGAAATGAGAACAAGTTAAAGCAGTGGACAATCTTTGAACACACCGGGCCACGCGCTCCCGTGTTGCAAGTCATATTGAGCGCGACTGTACATAGTGCTTCTCATAATCTTCCTTTTTTTTTTCTTATAGTGCTATTCTTTCTAGGTTTTTTTTTCTTGTTTTTGCGTGTCTCTTCAATACTAATGTCATGATGATGGGATTGCCGGCTCTCACGTAGCCTATACCTTTCGTGTTTTTCATGTATAAACGAAGAATTAGTCACGAATAAATTTATACAGGAATAAGTAATCACAATGTTTCCGACTTATTTCTAAAGGTCTAATACTAAACGTGTCCGGTATGCGTCCGTGTAGTCATAATTTTTATACGCGGCGTCCCAGAAACCGGTCGCACAGGATACGAGTGAAACGTCGCTTAACACGTTCAAGTTTTCCAACGTTAGTCAAATTAATGCAGTTACGTACAACCGAATTGAATATCTAGCTTCAATCGAACGAATTGAGAATAGAGAAGAACGACGCAGCTTACATGTGTAAACTTGTATGCACTGCATGGCTATTTAAAATAGAGCACTGCACGGGCCCGGGCCGGCCCGAAAGCCCGAGCCCGGCCCGGCCCGCGGGCCGGGCCGGGCCGGGTAAGGGGTTCTCGGATCGGGCCCGGGCCGGGCTCGGGCCCTTGGTCTTCGGGCTCGGGTCGGGCTCGGGCCTGAGCCAGGCCCGTATTAGGCCCGGGTCTCATACGTATAGATATAACTGCGTGTGTACGTTGTGTGGCTTTGTTTTTGTTGTTTTGTGGGGTTTAACTTCCCGAAGCGACCCAGGCTATATGAGACGCCGTCTTTGAGGGCTCCGGGTAATTTAAACCACCTGGAGTGCATTCGCGTGCATAGAAATTGCACAGTACAAGACGTCTACAATTTTGCTCCATCGGTATGCTACACGGGATTTCAAGAAACGCCTAATGGGTGATTCCACGTAAGATCGAACAAACGATGGCTGGTCGACCTCCCAAATTTATTTCAAAATTTTATATATTATTGCCTGATGAGTGGAAAGAAGAGATCCGCAATTTGTTTTGCCACCAAAAATTTTTTCGAACCACAGGAAATCAAAAATGACGAAGAGGTGGAGTGGAGCGCTCATCCGCTCTGCTGTTTTGGCCAACTTTCGTTATGAATTGCACAAAATATATTAAAGTTAGGTAGCTGAAATTTATTTACCTTAATATATGCGTGTTTTTGCTTCTGCTCAAGTATTTTTAGTTTTTATGTGTAGTGTATATGTTTTTATAAAAAACCTCAAAAATGACCCAATCGGCCATATTTTCTTTACTTTGAAGGTCTTTATCTCAAAAAAGCCTTGTAGAAGAGGTACAAAAATTCCGCATTATGTTCTTCGCATGTTTATCTACGAAACTGCCTAATCTTGTATTTATATAACTTTTCAGTAAAGAGATATCATCGGGCTAAGTTCAAGAAAACACCGAACGATGAAAACTTCTGACGACAATAAAAAAGAAAAAACCCATTTTTTAAATTTCTTAAACTTTGTCCACTTATTCTCCTCCACATCAGCTTTCACAATCATTAAAAACATGTTGCATAATGTCGTTGCACTAATAGTTACGGCCCCTCCAATGAGACTCTTAGGCAAGGATGGGCAATTCCGACTTCTTGCCCAGCAAGTGTATAAAATGCAGGCAGGATTGAATTTCTTTTTATTAAAAGGTCAGCAGGTACCTAAAAAGGTGTCGCCTGCACTGACGACGTTAATTTTGAAATTATTTGGTCACTGCAGCGGCCACGAGCGCGGAGCTACCGAGTAGGCGCGCGCGCACCCGAGATGCTCGTTGTAAGAGACGGCGCAGTGAGAGCTCGTTCTCGCGTCCTCAGACCGATTGAGTTCGAAACAGTAACACCTCTCGGGTGACTTGAACGCACGAGCACTGGAGCTTCGCTATTCTATCCGCCCTCTGTTCGCATTTTAGCTAGGCGCTGATAACACGGCGGAGATGGAAGCAAGATGAAAACTCTCGCTTCACGCACGCTGCTGCCACAGAAACTGCGCTGCGCCAGTTGCGATCAGTGGAAAGCATGAACGTGGCGCTCCAGTGGCAAAGCAAAATATGGATTGTCAAAGGAAAGAAAAGCAAAACTATCGGTAACCGGATGCGCTTGTCTCTATTAGATGTCGGCAGCAGACGGCGTGAACTGGCCGCGCGTTCGGTGCGCTGTTCACACTTCATTCGGCGCGGATAGTTCTTGTGCTTTGCTCTTACTCTACTCCTCCTGTGCGTCTCATGAAGAGAAAGTATAGCTCTGAATGAGTCTATTGTGGAGACTACCTTTCGAAGCACAAGAAGCTTAAAGGAGTACTGACACGAATTTAAAACGAAATCGGATTGTTGCTCTAAATAAAAATACTGGTGTCGAGAAACCTAAAACGACTATTGTGGTGCCTGGGAATGCATCCTATATATTTTAATTAGCGCCACCTGAAAAAGACACTTTCGGTTTCGACATCGAGGGGGGTGGCTTCTCAGTGTCGTTTCATAGCAGTGTGACGTCACGGAGATACAGAAATTCGCGACGTACTAGCGGGAAATCCGTCATCTGCTCGTGGTGCAACAGACAACGATGAGTGAATTGTCGTCCAGTGACCCTGACAGTGATTTCCACGATTTAGGCTGCATGCAGGACGCAGAACTCGCGAACTCGGAGGAAATGTCTTGACTTGTCGGGATAGTGTCCTTGCAGTGTGGCTGGCTTGCAAATGCTCAGCGACGAAAACTTCAAAGTCAAATAAAATTATTTTATACGTGTTCTCCGACTCCAGTGTGTGGACAGCGTGGACACTGCATACCAACGAAGCAAAAAATGTCCCTTTTGCGATGTCTCAAAATCGTGTCAGTACTCCTTTAATTATTGCAAAGAAGCCAAAATTTCGGAGAGTTACCGACCTAGACATAAAGGCTTTGAAGGAACGTTTAACGCCCGAAAGATCAGTGACTGTCAGTGAGACGGACTACTTGTGCTACGCGTGCCTTTGCTACCACTGCAATGAAAGATCTTCACGGAACGCACAGTTTAACAATGACATTCTTATGCCCCTGAAAAAGAAAGCGACGCAATTAACCAGATCACTGCGACTACCGGTGCACGTGCGTTCAAGACACCCGAGAGGTGCTGCTGTTTCGAACTCAATCGGTCTGAGCACGCGAAAACGAGCTCTCACTGCGCCGTCTCTTACAACGAGCATCTTGGGTGCGCGCGCCTACCCGGTAGCTCCGCGCTCGTGGCCGCTGCAGTGACCAAATAATTTCAAAATTAACGTCTTCAGTGCCGGCGACACCTTTTTAGGTACCTGCTGACCTTTTAATAAAAAGAAATTCAATCCTGCCTGCGTTTTATACACTTTCTGGGCAAGAAGTCGGAATTGCCCATCCTTGCCTAAGGGTCTCATTGGAGGGGCCGTAACTATTAGTGCAACGACATTATGCAACATGTTTTTAATGATTGTGAAAGCGGATGTGGAGGAGAATAAGTGGACAAAGTTTAAGAAATTTAAAAAAATGGGTTTTTTTTTTTAATTGTCGTTAGAAGTTTTCATTGTTCGGTGTTTTCTTGAACTTAGCCCGATGATATCTCTTTCCCGAAAAGTTATATAAATACAAGATTTGGCAGTTTGGTAGATAAGTATGCGAAGAACGTAATGCAGAATTTTTGTTGCTCTGCTACAAGGCTTTTTTGAGATAAAGACCTTCAAAGTAAAGAAAATTTTGCCGATTGGTCCATTTTTGAGGTTTTTTATAAAAACATCTAAACTACACATAAAAACTAAAAATAGCTGAGCAGAAGCAAAAACATGCATATATTTAGGTAAATAAATTTCAGCTACCTAACTTTATTATATTTTGTGCAATTCATAACGAAAGTTGGCCAGAACAGCAGAGCGGGTGAGCGCTCCACTCCACCTCTTCGTCATTATTGAATTCCTGTGGTTCGAAAAAATTTTTGGCGGCAAAACAAATTGCGGATCTCTTCTTTCCACTCATCAGGCAATAATATATAAAATTTTGAAATAAATTTGAGAGGTCGACCAGCCATCGTTTGTTCGATCTTACGTGGAATCACCCTATAAGTTTCCGCCATTATAGTGAGTGAAAGACGTTCTTGGGTACCGTGTAAGGAAAACAACGGTAAACTGCCTAGATTAGTGTGTATAAGATGTGCGCGTTTGTATCTAGGGAAACATTTCGAGTATGCAGCTACGTTCGCATGCCCGTAGACTGGCCAACGCGACTTGTGAGTCATTAATATCTCAGGAGCTGTTTTTCGTGCATTTTAAGTGCAAGATGCGGAGCGACTCTTATCCCAGGGCAAACGCCGTTGTTGATTCTCCCATTACTAGTGGTGATGCGCCAGACCATAGAGACACTCGTTTCCCCGAGTGGCGGTGACGGGGGCGGTGACTCGGGGAAGAAGGGTGGGACAAAGAACCTTGTTGTTTTGAACACGAAAACGTAGTGTAGGTTGGGTGCAGTTGCCTGCCGAGGAGTCAACACGACAGCTTTAATTTATGTAACGCTGCCCAGCCTGGCGTATTCCTCCCAGAAGCAGATAGAGCACGTTTTTTTCCCCATTGCATTGTGCAATAGATGAGGTTTGCAGGAGACTTGCTACTTTTGCTCAACAGCCCTAGCTCGTATGCAGTTGATGTAGACTCAATTTAAAAATGTCTGCCATGCTTTTTTCTCCACTTTATGCAGGTATTATATTTTGTAGTTGTTCTTTGAAATGCAAAAATGAGATTGCGTGGTTAGCACTGCGTGCGTACATAAAAGAGCCAGCTATGACTCCAATTATATTTTGTATTGCCCTGCAGTCATTTCGCAAGAGTGTTACGCGCGTAATTCGCCGAAAGTACACACAGTACCAGTGAAAGTTGTGACACTGAAAGAAGTTCCTAAAACAATCTAGAAAATATCTTGTGTGCGGCAGGTATCTTCACAATAACCGAAGGCTGGACAGTGCCTCCTTTATGCTCATGGCATAACTAGCTGAAACGGGCCGGGCCGGGCCGGGCCGGGCCCAAACCTTTCGGGCCCGGGCCGGGTACGGGCCACAATTAGGAAAACCGGGCCGGGCTCGGGCGGGCCGGAGCATGGCGTTTTCGGGCCGGGCCGGGCCCGGGCCGGAAAAATCGGCCCGTGCAGTGCTCTAATTTAAAACACGGACAGAAGCGCTCTTCCCCACAATTAATGTTTTATTGTAAAAAAGCCAGCTTTCAAGAGGGCCTCTCAGACAGGGACGCATGTTAGGGAGATAATTTTTGACGAAACGCTATGATATCAGTGTGCTGACGTGCGGCACGAAACGTAGATCGAGCTATTTTGTGAGCTCCACTATTTGATAAGGCACCAACAATTTTAACAACCTTATGGGTTTATAAAAGGGGTGAGATCTAATGGTAGGTAGGGAAGGAGAGAGAGTGCGTGAAACGTTACTGAACATGGCCGCCGGTATTGAGCAGGTTGGGCCACAAGCACCCCGGCCTAGGTCTCGAGCCCGTGGACACGGGCGGCTGCCTCGGTGTGCCGGACGGACCACAGTTGATCGGTGAGGTCGCGGCTGAGCAGAGCCGCCTCCCATCGCGGTTCGAGACTGCCATGTCTAGCCGGTTCGTAGGGAACTGCTGCTCGCTACCTGCACTCCCAGAACATGTGCTGCAGCATAACTCTGTCTTCACACGCTTTACACTAGATTTTCTATGACACGTGAAGATGATGACAGCTGCAACATACGACAGAAAAAGTACAATTGATACACGTTCGTATGCATCGTTGGCATATTTTCGTGTGATATTTCTGTTCACACCAGATCGTCACAGTTATTACATAGTTCTTAACGATGTCTTTTCTTATCATGCACTAAGAGCTCGCTGCCATGTGCAACGAAAATCTTGACGACCGTAAAACTAAATATGTTAGCCATGGGACAAAGAAACTTAAGGCCTAGAATTTTTGTTTTTACGTCGTACTTCATTTGATCCTGCTACATTTCCGTATGTGTAGGCGTCAAATCGATTCACTTACAAAACCATGCGAAATCTAAATTTGGATAGTTGGCTGAGAGGAGCTTGGAGCGTTTGCTGAACGTATATAAGATAAAATGCAGGCATATAACACCGGTTCAATTTTACCGCGCAATGCGCAGTTATTAAACAAGCGAGTGGAACAAAATAAAAAGACGCACCGAATTTCCGATAAACGAGCAGTCGTAGCGTAGGAAGCGTTTAATGAAGTAAAGCATATATTATTTAATCAGGCCCGTAGCTGCCCCCGAAATTTTTATGATACATGGTGAAAATAAATAATGAAAATAGGCGTTTTTCTCAAATAGTCAAGGCTTCCAGCAAGTGCCCCCCCCCCGAAAAAAAATTCCTGGCTACGGGCCTGTACTCAATTACATTGTTTTGAGAGCTGATAAGCCAACAGTTAGCAGGCACTATCTAGCGATGGTATTATCCGAGTAGATACGGTATAGCTTCGCATAAAATACGCGCTTTTTAAAGAAAGTCGATCAGTTTTATAGTGCCTATCTCGCCTTGATCGTAGTTTTACATTGTAGTTGGTATATAGCACTTTACTTCAGTACAGCTTTCTTCCCCAATTCTTATTCGCAAAACGTTTTTCTATATGCTGACACAAAAACTGCTTCTGAAATCGATGTTTACAGCTGTGGATGAAATTCGCAGGTCCCACGAGCTATGGGAGTTGATGTGGTATGGGTCCTTCTGCAAGCAGCTGATGATCCAGCACTGTCAAGATTCAGTAAAACATTACCAGACAGACCAATATATTGGTGCATTTGACTTTCTCGTTTATTGTGTTTAGTTTGGCCTACATTTTCATTGAAAATCTAGCCCGCCCCCTCACAGGGGTGAGACGGCTGAAATCGATTTGGGAGCAGTTTTGGGAGCAGCAAAATTTCAATTTAGGAGCAGGAGAACCTTGTTTGGGAGCAGTTAGTGGCATTTATTATGCCGTTTTTGGAACTTGAAAAAAACAAATTTGTAGCAACTTGGAGGAAGAAACGCACATTTTAATCGGCTTAGAATACACATAACGTTCAAAGAGCCTTTGGAGACAGCTTTTTTTTTTTTAACAGATTATTGCCAGGTATGAACTACACTACCTTTTTACAAACTACGCAATTTATATAACCCAGGTAACAACATATGAAATAGATGATAAAAGTTTTTTAACTAGGTTCACTTTACATTTGAAAATAAAAAAAGGAAAAACATCACATTTTTCAAATAATAAAAAAATCTGATTGCACAAGAATTGTAGTCTCATAGCAGTAGGTCTTTGAACGGTCAATGAACGATTCTTACTAGCACGCGATGCGGCGACGCCTTCACGTGTAACATCAGGAAAGAACAAAAGCGGTATGGCGGCCACCGATGAACGCATAGGGGGGGGGGGGGTCACATATATTTACAACCACTCAGAGGCGATTACCACAGCACTATGGAAGCCTCCATTACAAAGGCGCGTAGGAGGACACGCTTGGGCGCGTTAACATGTTCTGCGAACGTATCCCTGGCGCTGCTTCTAAAGTTACCGTATTTACTCGATTCTACCGCGCCCTCGATTGTAACGCGCACCCGTTTTCCGCGACCAAAATAAAAAAAGTACAACATCGATTCTAACGCGCACCCGTTTTTCGTGAGAGAAATGAACAAAAGAAGTCCGTAGGAGTCCACCTTCGCACATTCAGAAGAACAAGTATTTGGCTTTTAAAGAACTAAAGTTTCAAAAAAAGAAAACACAAAGTCAAACTGCGGGCCTTGCCGCTGAAACTGTCCCACTACGGCGGCGATACGAGTCGCATAATGGATCAGTCTTCGTCGCTGTCGGACAACTCCTTGTCGCTGTCAACGCTCTTCGATTTCGGCAAACCGGCCCTGCTTTTGTCCACAGAAACTTTTTCGTGAAGCTTTGCTGTAAAACAATCTTCTGCTTCTGTTTGCACAAGTCTCGCACGCATATTTCGGCAACTCCAAATGACCGCGATGCGGCCCGATTTCCGTACGTCTCTGCACATGTAATAACTTTGCTTTGAAATGCGACATCGTGGTGCACTCATCGAGTATTTGGAGTGGGCACTTCTGTGCCACCGATGCGAATGTAGAACAGGATGACAAACTCCTCAGCACACGTACGAACTGAAACAATGACAGAAATGGCCGAGGCGCGTAGGAGGCGGCCATTTTGAAATGCCGATGGCAATACGATAACCGAGTTTTTTTTTTATTCGGTACTTTTTTCGGTACTCGATTCTAACGCGCATGCGATTTTTCGACTCGTTTTGCTGAAAAAAAGGTGCGCGTTAGATTTGAGTAAATACGGTACGTTTTCCCACGCTGAAACTGATGCAGGCTTGAAAATTCTTGCTTGCGGGGCCGTTTCGGCGCAGTTCGGCGCAATTTTTGCAATTTTTATGCTTTCGGAGCAGCTTGGCGCAGGAAAACGGAATCGTATCAAAAATGCGCAATATGCGCAGCTGTCTCACCCCTGCCCTCAGTAACTGCCTGTGGGCCTTAAAGGTATTCAAATAAATAAATAAATAAATAAATAAATAAATAAATAAATAAATAAATAAATAAACGTGAAAACAGTGGAAAGGCGACAACAATGGCGACTTTCTTTTCGTGCACGAAGGCGAAGTAGGCGTTGCAGCTTGTACACAACTACGAACGAACCCGTCGGTGGTACAGTGTCACATATATCAGCTGCACAGCATTGCCGGATTCGAGGATAGAACTGAAAAATCTGCGTCCATCTCGAAAGCGGTGCAGCCGTTTGCACAGTGCTTCAATTGTCGCCACGAGGGAACTATTCTCGCTTAGGTGTTTCTTTATATTCGTGTGTATGTGTTCTACACGTGGCGTTTGTGTCGGAGTACACGACTGCGGCGCTTAGAGTGCGGCACTAAAGGAATACCTTATTTATAAGTACCGAATTTCTGCTGTGTAAATTGCGAATATTTAAATTGTATAACCGAGACTTTCAGCATGAGAATGTATGTCCACGTGTTCTTTCCTTATTTGTGGTTGTTGACAATACTGAGGAAAAAAAAAGACATGACACAGAAGAGGAACAGGGGGGCCGGCGCGGTACAGGCAGCAACCCCCTCCCCCATCTGCTTATATACCTCTATAATTCACCACTAGACACATCTCTATATCTATCGCCCCTATTAAAAAGATCCACACGTCACCACAGACAAGATGAATTAACACCTTACTTCGCCAGAACAAAGATATTTAAGAATTTTTTCCCTTCGTACTATCACCGAATGGAATTGTATAATCGAACCGACATCATAATCCTCATTATTATTGATTTGTTTTATAGCGTTTTGCCAAACATATAGGCTCTATTTCTATAATACTGTTTTTGTTTCCTTTGTTCTTTTCAACTTTTTTCCAAACATGTTCACCATTTTTATTGCCCCCTCTGCTTGGACATCGTAAAAAAAATAAACGAGTGGAAGAAATTATACCATATTGCTCCACATCGGTACACAAGAAAACATCGATGGCAAAGTTTTTTTTATTGCAATAAGAAATAAGTGAACGCGTTGTCACCCCTTTCCACTTGGTTGTAAGGATATAAAAAATTAAGAAACAAAAATAACATATACGTACGTATATATGCAGTCCTACATTTCAAAAGTTATCGTTTGAACGGAGCACACATAAAATCGCAGAGCACCCTTTCAATGGGGTCCGCTCGACTGTTATTCGCGTGTTATATTCCTATATATCGGTAAAAGGGCTACTGCGCGCAGAGACGTTCGTTTTATCCCATCGTAGGGCAGAATTATTTCTTGTTGTTTTGTATTGATGAAGATGGGCCGGTGCGAGAAGACGAGATCATACCACAAAGTGCCCGGTATGAAACAAAATAATGCTTCGAGAGAAGGGGGATTTTTTCGAGGGGCTAGTTTCTTCGTTAGACGCAACCGAATCAATCCAGCAGACAATTAGGCCAAGTAAAGCACAGGGGCATATCTGTAGCGTAGTAATTGTGACGTAAATTGAAGTGAATTAAAGTGGAGGAAAAATTACCCTTTTCATCGGTGGGCGCGTAATTCGATAGTTGTGGGTTCAGATACCGCCGACGGAAAGGGTGATTTTTCATCCACTTTAATTCACTTCAATTTACGTAGCAATTACTATATACGCTACAGTTATGCCCCTGTGCTTTACTTGGCCTAATTGTCTGTTGGATTCGTTTGGTTGCGTGTAAAAATTATGCTGCACAATAAAAGGCAAACAAATAAGCTAATTAAAAACGCGCCTTTTCAGCAGTGGCTGAAATGGGCAGCTGGTGCTCTATGTACAACCGACAGAAAGTGGCGCCTTTCTGCACATTTTCGGACGCGTTTTACAGGCACGCTCCGACAGAGCTTTCAGATACATTTTGCAAGATTTGGGAGGCACTTGATTCTCAGTGTGGAGTTAAAGCCATAGCTCTAACACCAGGGACGTAACTCTTCTGTATGTGTTTGATAGGTTGCATATAAAATTGCGAGGCGGCGGCCATAAAGCACTACACGCGTGGTACTTCATAACGACTGCGGAAAGAAGCTTGTCGCTGGTGGCAAGGATATAAATAGGCCTCGCGATTTCTGGACTATGCGCGCTGGACATTCGCAATTTTAGAAGAAGCTCGCGTCGCCTTTTTCGGGGGTCTTTCTTGCCTCGTGCACGCATGGCAGTTGCAGAGACGGGCCCAGCCATGCGGCGTGAGCACGCACCAAGGATTCCTATACGCGAAAGCGGCGAAGACAGGTGCCGACTCTCGGCAGCTCGTCTTTCGGCAGCGCATTAGTGCGCCGTTTTCTCGGCGACATCCTTCTCGACAGGCTCTCCCCTCGTCGCCGAGGCCCGTCCTCGAACACGAGAGAACAGCAGCAACAACAGCGGCAGCAGGCGGCTGCCGCCGTGGCCGATTGATGGTCGCATTAGCCGCCATTACCGATGTGCCCGAGACCCGACGGACCGGGAGGCGACGCAATTACGTCCCAGAAGAATCTCCGTGCGGTGTCATCGCGGGGCGTGATTAAAAGTTTCTCTCTTCGGGGGGCCAGACAGAACAAAGAAAGCGTGGCACACTGCGGCCCGCTGTTGACGCTAACGAAGCCGGCGAAAGAACACGACGCCGTGGGGGGAGGGAGGGAGGGATGAACGTGTTTCCCCGCTTATTGGCGCAATCCGCCGCCGCGCTATGACATTTGAGGTCCCCGTAACAAGGGCCGCGCCGCGCGTCACGTACTGCTCTGGCAACCCTCCCTTCTCTCGGGCATCGACGCCGGGTTGTCGGCGATGACACCGTGATGGATGCCGGGGAGCGAGCGTCGAGAACTGCACCACGCGTAGTACATATACGGGGTGATTCGCTTACACGCGCTCCTCCCGACCGACGGTACATACACGCGGCGCGCGTGCAACGGCGCAGGTATAACGACGCCAAATGGCAACCCTTGCGTCCCGCGCGCTCCATCCATCAGGGTAGGCGCGCTATTTGCATGCGCGCGGGGTGGGCAGGACCCGGGTCGCCCGTCTCGATGCTGTATGCGCCCTCCGCTTCTTAAACCCCGGGGCCCCCGGGGTTGTGATCGCGAGCAGCGCGCTGCACTCTGGCGCGCCCATTAATGGCTTCCTTGTCTGACGCGTGATTAATGGCCAGGGCGGGGCGGGTGCGTCTTGAGGGGGAAAAGAGAGCGAGGCGCGGCGGTGCCCTGTGATTAGGCGCGCGTTCGGAGGCGGGACTGCAGTCTCGAGTCGGCTTTGCTGCCGGCTTTGGCTTCGGCTCGGCTCCCGGAGCAGGTGACGCGCTCCGCTTCGGCGCTGTCGCGAAGCGCATGGCCGCGACTCGGTTGTTGCGCGGCGCGCTTCCTCATCGGCGGCTTTTTCCTCCCGGCCCAATTGGTCCGCTTCCGCTCCGCTGACGTCAGCGCCGGGCGCAGAGTGTGTGTGCGCGGAGGCAGACCGCCGCCGAGTCTTGATCATCCGCTCATTCTATCCCCTCCACTTCATCGCCGCAGCCGGCATTTGTGTGCGCTCGGGGCCGATCGATGGGGGATGCTTTGGGCGGCTCGCTCGACACCCCCGAAAACAGCGCGTCTTCTTTCCTCTTCGGAGAGACTCGCTGACGGACGAACAGGGGCGCCCAGATGCGTGCGAACTCCTCTCCGAAACAAACAGCGTCAAAACGTGTAGCGTACACCACAACGACGTGACGGTGCCTCACGCGCACCTCGTATGTCACACGAGAACGACGCGTTTTCCCTTTTGTTATGATAAATAAACGAACCTGGCGCGAGCGTGGTAAAAGCGGCACCTACTGTGCTGCTTGTCGACCCAAACAAGCGCGCAGAGGCAGGCATGTTTCGGTACAGTGCAGCAATAGCGCAGCCTCTCGACCATAAACTATGCTGGCCCTATACGAGCGCGGTGACACGTGCTGGTGCTTGTTGCTGCACGATTCACAGGGAAGAACGTCCAAGGGGGATGCTCAATCGGGATCTGTCGGACTCTCAGCGACACTTCTATAACGTCAGTTAGTTATGTTGGGTTGAGTAGCGCAAGAGCAACTACGGATATGCTGTGCCAGCTGCATGGTGATTAAGTTTCACTCCAAGTCGCACCATATACACTACATATCTATAGTTTAGCTTTCTATAAGATGAAACAGACTTTTCAAATAATTAATACAGTCAGACGCATTAGTGCGTCAGCTCCAAGAATGTTTTTTTTCCGTGGGCGATGACTATGAATGTTCCGTTAATGGAATACAGTGAATAATGCCGCATGGCAGTAGAGAGCCCTAAGGACAATCGCCGTATTAATGCGTAAAATATATGTGCATAAAAGTATGACAATGGTACGTGGGGTGGTCTACAAGTGTTCGACGCAAGCGAAGTGATCAAAGGAATATGTCACTGCGGAGTTTCGCCGGCAGTAAAGAAAAGCGATAGCTGACTTTGCGTCCATGTTGAGCTTTGCTCGGTTGATGTATGCAGAGCCTGACGTGAGCAAAGCGCGACTTGCGACGTGAGCAAAGCGCGAATTGTCCACGCTAGTTAATAAGCGCGACTTAATTTGTTCACCGGGGATCCGAAGTCAGCTCACGGACATAATCGCCGTCCTTTCAAGTACGTGCTTATTTTTTCACTCACTCACTCACTCACTCACTCACTCACTCACTCACTCACTCACTCACTCACTCACTCACTCACTCACACTAGCAATTCATCGACAGTTTTTCCGCTCTTCATCCTAGAAATTAAAGTGCAACATTGTGTGGCCTATATGTTCTAATGTTCACATGGCATCATCACTGCATCTTTTTTTGTCGTCTGTGAGGACACAAGGGCCTCTAAACTTAATTCGTTTCAATTTCCATGAAAACGTGAAAACCTCAACCAAATGAGATACTATGCGGATGTGCAAGCTACCGAATGTACTTTTGAGGCGATTGTACTTTGTCATGTACAAGGTACAGCCGCTTGCACCTTACACTTTTTTTTACGTGCAAGTGTACAAGGTTTGAACTAAGTTAACTATCTAGCTCCACACTGTGACTCGTCGTGCTCGCTACTACGGGTAAACTGACGTAAACGCAAGTCACGTTACCGACACACGCGGTGACAGTACATAAAAGACGCGGCTGGTTACACGGAGTTTTGATTACGAGGCTCCCAAACGCAGGTCGACTACAACATTCTAAAAAAGATGCTACACGCTTCGGGCCTTTTCTCGGGAAAGCGTTGAGCGCGCTGCGAAGAGGCCATCGTGGAACATCAGCGCTAGTGCCGCCATCTGCCGCGGGGTCCAAGCACGACGGCTGTTGCCAAGGCGACGCGTGTTTGCGTGTGGCCCTCCGGTACTCACTGCATTCGTGGCGAGGAAGCGGCGTCGAGAAGGCATGGACATGACTAGCAGTGCGTCGGTGACCAGGTTAGTAATTTGTGAATCGGTGGGAACGTCGCATGAGACCAGACGACGACGAAGGAGAGGCTGTCTGGTTTCTGATGCATGGGGCACTATGCGAATCACCGAGAACTCTTCTGCAATTCAAAAAGAAAAACAGTCCTTTCAGAGGAAAAACATGAAGTGAAATTAGATCTTTATTTCCCCCATGTATAATTTCACAGATGGAGGACAACGAAAAAAAAAAAATATCTGCCAATAGGCGGCTTGACTAGTCCGCAGCCCTACGTAATGATTGGCGTGCGGGCAACAACAATGAAAAACAGTCAACAAACAAAACAAATAAAAACCTGCAATCAATGCAGAATAAAAGTAAAACACAGCATTATAAAAAAAGAAATAGTGAAAAACACAATGCCAGAATAGGTGAAATTAGTTTTCTTCAACAAACACAGATCTAAGTTTAGCAGATAAACAAATCAAAATTAATGAACTTAATATAGTTTAAGAATGACGGTAAAAAATAACACAAGCGTTACATAAAAGTATTTCGGATTCCTTTCATCAAAACCAATGTTTGAATGATTTGGATTCTGTTCACTTTAGTCGGTCAGTTGTGAATACAACATCTTGGAATAATATTGCGTCGCGCGTAGGTGATGACACAAGCAAGGTACATGAAGGCAAACCTACTGCGCTACTTCAGGTGATCCTGTGTTCATGCGTCTTGCTCGTGTCCCCACCCATACGCGATGCGATATTAGTCCATGTCAAGTCAACATGACTGCATTGCAAAACTGGGGAATACGAGGTTTCATTTAATAGACGTGGATATGATGTGAACATGGCTTGCATCTCCGTAATCCACTCTTTTATATGGTATTCGCTCCAACTGAATGTCAAAGAGCGGCACGGGAATTATGTCAAGCAGCTATTGCACAGCTTTTTTGTTCCTTACGATCGCGTTTTCTTTTTCTTTAAATGAAGGAGTTAAAACGCGAAATAAAGATCACAGTTGACAGCACGACGTATGTCGTCTGCCTCGTGACTTGACCAAAGTGACGCCACTCCTACGTCACTTTGAACAGATGAAACATCCTTGGAATATCGCCGGCGCCAACGTTTCGAAAGGCGGAGTTGTCTTCTTCAAGGCTGCGACTGAAGTTGCAGCCCCGAAGAAGACAATTCCGCTTGTCGACACGTCGGCTCCAGCACACAAAGCCTGTTTACGAATGTTTAATCGCAGATTCCATCTTCCCCTGACTCCTGCCTTTTATTGTATTTCAACGTCGCTTTGGCCGTTTGAGATGCCTCGCCATCTCAAACACTACTATGTACGGAATACGCCAACTTGTATTCCGTACACAACAGCAGTGGTTGACAGTGTTGCTTACAGACAAGGCAATGCATGGCAGAACAAGCGCACGCTTTACCACGCGATAGATTCAGCCCAGCAAAGACGATTATGCCACAAAGCTGTACGCTTCTGCTTTATAGTTGTTGAAAATGCGACGCTGCGCGAGGTTAGAAAGACGTAACATGTCAAAAAGTTTGCGCGAACGGACAAGCAAACCATCACACTTTACCTTACAATGAATAGATAATGTACAAACAAACGAAGCAGTCGGTGGTGGGTAAAAATGAAAAGATACATGGAAAATACAGTTGTTGCTTCATGTCAAGGAATCGAGGAAACTGTCTTCGGTAAGTGATGACAGTTTTTTTTAATTCGAAATACTGCCCTTGGGCATGACATACTTACATAATTGCCCAAGAGGCACATCACATTTAAACAAACAAGTTGAATGCGTGTTCACCTAGGCATGCTTGACTGCATTTATAGCGCTCTTGAAAGCTGGCTTTTCCACAACAACACATTCATTGAGAGGAAGCCCACTTTTGCAATGATCTTGCACACAAATCAAGTTGCATCCGTTGCGTGATCGCACTTATAGAATTATCATGGTAACTATAAACGCTTCTACAGACAAGCAACTAATAATAAAACCACGTGGGACAGCAAATACGCGGTTCCTGACAACAGCGAAACAACATCATCAGCAGGGTTGCATGCACTGTTTAAACTGCTACGTGTGTGTAAGCGCCAACTAAACGAAGCTTTTTAAAACCTTGCTCTTCTAGCACGAATGTTTTTTTTTTCTGAGCACTGGACGACTGTAAACCTCGTTGACCCTCTTGTTCAGCGGTAGCAACCGAAGAAATACACTCTACTCACATTGGCATTCATCTGCGAAGATATTTTTTTAAACGTTTTTTTTTTTTCTCACTGATGAGTATACCTGTGGATAAGAGCAGCCTACGTTCCCAGAATCGCATAATTTAATAAGCAATAGCACGACCGCGACAACACATCCAAGGGGGAAATGCGCAAACACGAACGAGGCAGGACCACCTTATCGCCGGTAAGACGAAAAGATGGCTTCTTCACCAAGATTAACGATTTAATGCTACGCCTTCTATAAAATAGTTGTCAATTGTCGGTCATCGGTTTGCTTTAGTGCATTTCAATGCGTTATCGTTAGTATGGAAAATCGACGGCCAGCCTTGAAGGACGCGTACACATGAGACAATTTCACGCGTCCTTCAAGGCTGTGTTCGTCGATTTTCCAAACTATGTACCAACAGGTCCAGCGCCAGACTCTTTCTTCTGCGTTATCACTAGCAAAGACAAAAAAAAAAAAAGAAAAGGTGTACGACTAACCAGTTGACCAGCTCAACCTAACCATTCTGCTGCCCCACAAGGGCAGCAGAATGACCTACCGCATTTACCCTCATACTACCAGCACTGACTAATGTTGTCTAATTGTAAGAAAACGGTTGTTTACTAGTACTACCTACTGTTGCTTAACTTTCAACTAGTGCTGGCTGGCTGTAGGCCAACTCTTGGTACTGTTGTATATAGTGTTCTGTCCCCGTCGATAATTCACCGTTTGTGCGCAGCGGCAGCGGAAGCGGCGGTGGCGCGTGGCTACGCGCCCACCACGACCCGTACGCGTCGCTGTACGCCCTCCCCGGCGGTCTGTGCACGGCCGACGTGCTGGCCGACGGCGACCAGCGACTCCTGGTGGCCGACTTGCGCAACGGAGGTCGCCTGCGTCTCTTCCGCGGGGGACGCCAGCAGCAGCAAGGCGAACAGGCGCTAGCCGCGTTGCCATGCGGGCTGGCTGCCTTCCGTACGGGTGGGTATTCGCCATTTTGAACAAACACAAACGTTTTATCCTGTCCCTGGTTGCTATGTACAACCAGTAAGTCACTACAGAGAGTCACACACGAGCGTTCACTGAATTTGCGGTTATAGGAAAAGCGCGAAGGGACAGCGACGTCTCGAAAAAATTAAGGCGATCTTAATGTTGCAATTAGGTGCCTTTAATGACGCTAGCCCATAGCGTTTGGTGAAGTATTGGTTGACTTGGGTAGACTTTACGTTAACTTTTGGCCGTCCAATTCCATAGCTTCAGTGTACTCATGACTGTTAATAGGGTCTTTAGAGCTGCGCTTCCCTTTGCGTGGCCTCCGCAATCAACTCCGGCAGCGCGCCGTCACGATGCCGGGGTTGATTGTGGAGGCCAGGTAGAAAGATGCGCGTGGTTGAGATCTCCTCCGCTAGGTGCCGCAACGATCCCAGGTGCTCACAAGAAAACTGTAGGCTGTTTGAATGAACTCATGCAATAAATTTTCATCAGTTATACTGACAGTTAATTGGTCCGTATCCTAAGTAAACTTACGGTCCGATATCATGACATATGTATCCGATACAACTCTTAACCTGAACCCTTAGCGATCTTTTTATATTTGAGTTTTGGGGTTTTCGGACGCAGCTAGAGATCTCAAATTTCGGATGACAAGAACCGGACTGGAAGTCGCCGAACAAGGAACATAATGTCGCTAGAAGCTAGCGCCATAAAACACAGGAGCTTTGTGTCCTTGGGCACGACGCCGTCTCGCCCACTTTGCCATTTGGTCGATTCTACAAGAAAGTGTACTTGAATTAAGTTTTATCGCGGATTTGTTTCTGCGTGGTCGTCGTCTGTCTCCTCCACTTGCGCTCTCTACTATAACACGACCATAGCACGTAGCAGACCAGCACTGCTTGCGGTCGTGCAGAGTCGGCACCGCCGGGCCAGCCTCCGTCCGTGGCGGTGGCAGCGGGCTCCTGCCTGTACGTGTACCGCAACCTGAGGCCCTTCTACAAGTTCAGCCTGCCCCACACGGCTGCGGACGAGGAAGAGAAGGAGGCATGGTCCAAGCAGCAGGTACGTCAGGCAGGTTTATCGTGGCGGCTCATGCATATCATAAAGGCGGAAGTTCAGGGGAAGAAGGAAGCTTGAAGAGGTGAAACATTTGTGACCGTCGCTGGAGTCGACGTTTCGGCAAGCGGACTTGTCTTCAAGACTTGAAGGAGACAAGCCCGCTTGTCGAAACGTCAGCTCCAGCAACCCCCCCGTGTTCACAAATTTTTCACATCTTCATGTACCTTATGTATCTTAATCTACGTATCTCACGCGAACGCGCCTCAAGCGAAAAAAGATCGCTTCACCTCTAGGGGAGCGAAAGTCACATAAAAGCAAGCTAAAGCATGAGTGTGCGTATATAGTAAGTGAATAGTGAGTTAAATAGTGAAACTTAATTCATGAAAGTTAAAAAGTGATAGTTAACTATATGATGATAAAGCAAGCTAAGTGAGTAGTGAATCAATTAACGAGAGTTAGACAGAGATAATTAATCAAATATATATAATTAGTGAACATTAATTAGTCCACGTTGATTAGCCAATGTTGGAAGTCGACATAAAGTGCGCGGTAAAATAGCCACACCGGATGGCTTTCACTTTCGAGTCGTCTTAGGCGTTTGCATAAGGGGCCCTGTAAGTTTTATTTCTTACTCTAAAAAAAAAAAAAAAAGAGAGAGAATCCTTTGACTCTCTTTTGGGAGTCCTGACGTGTATGATTCTCTTTAAAGATACACGTCAACTCTCTTTTTCGTCCCACGACTCTCCTACGATTGTACAATGATCTCCAAAGTGTCTCTTTAGAGAGAGTCATATGCGAGGCAAGCCGGGACTCCCGAAGAAGAGTCAAAAGATTCTTTCTTTTTTTCTTAAGAGTATGGGACTGCGCAGTCGCTGCTGAATGCTTCCACAAACCGCAGCGCGCGGTTGTTTGTATAATACACTATAATGCGTTCACATTAGGAGGGATAAAGTAGAAAAATGTGTATGAGTCTGTTTGAAGCCAACTGTGGAGGTATGCCTAGCTGGCTTGTCATATATACTCGCATGATGTCCTTACGTTGACTATATGTTGATGGCCAATGTAATTAAAGGTAAGTAAGGACAATTATAACTGCGTTTACCTCGCATTTACCGCTATAAGTCATCGCCGAAGGCATTATTATTATTATTATTGTTATTATTATTATTATTATTATTATTATTATTATTATTATTATTATTATTATTATTATTATTATTATTATTATTATTATTATTATTATTATTATTATTCCTAGCGGTAGAACTAACAATGCAAACATATCAAAACAATAAAATTAAAAGTTAGAATGCAGCGTGATAACTAGTGTCTCGTTGGGGGCGGTCAAGCGTAGTGCCTGAGAACCACTGGTAATCATCTGATAGAGTGACGCCACAATGACGATCTTTATTGTGGTTGTTATTACGTGTATTGAACAAGAACAGTAAAGACAGTCTTTAAACATTTCTTCCACCTTGGTTTGCGTCGTAGACAATTTGATCAACCGTGAACGAATTAGCGGAGCTCCGTGTGTGTCTCTGTGCTCCTGCCTACGTCTTTAACGCGCAACAGTGTACGAGTAATGGCAAACCAATAAGCCCAAGTAGTTACCCTTCTAGCGGAGCAGTATCGTTTGAAAATTTAATTGCTTATACCAATGGACAAGCGTAATAATCGCATTGATCACCGAAATTACTGCAGTCGCACTCCACGCGAACGTTGACTGCGTTGTTCAAGTGACGTCACTCATTCAACCTTGTGAGGTCGGGAGCCAGTGCTTAAACTCAGGCTCCATCGAAGGGCTCCGGCGATTCGAGCAAACGTGGTGAGGTAAATAAAGAGCGAGAGAGAAAAAGCGGCTGACAGCTTGTTTAACACAGCGTAAAATAATATTTAAAGGTTTCTTTTTTTTTTTGCTCAATTTCTAAACGGCTTGGCCGCCTCGTTTTGAGTGAGCCTGGAAGCTTTCTTTACTCGCAAAGGTTGGCGAGTAGAGATTTTGCACTGCGCTTCCCACTATTGTGAAGGCTCGGAACTGAGTGGTCAGGGCTGGATTGAATCCTGACCTGAAGGCACGGGTTTCCATTTTTTTTTTTTCAAAATATCGTGCACTGCCACCGACTTTTTAATTTGCTCCGTGAGCGAGGAGGGTCTAGATCCCTTGCCAAAACTGGTGGGAGGTCTGAGAACCCTCGAGACAAACCCTGACTTTAAGCACTGACGGGATCTTCGCATGTATAAGCCACGCATTATTGCTCGGTCGACTTCTTCGCTGTCACGCAGGATCCGGACGCCCTGAGGGAGGCCCTCGAGACTCTGCGGTGAGTATGACTGCAAGCGGTGGCGTCACGTTCCTTATCTACCTCTTTGCGCGGTTACTGTGACGAACGAGTAGCCATGAGATCACTTACTACGTCAAGCCTACCCAAAGTTTCCCTCGTTCCCACATGGAGTTTACCATGTGGGAACGAGGGAAGCTACCCAAAGTTTCCCTCGTTTCAAGCCTACCCAAAGTTTCCCTCGTTCCCACACGTTACGCAAGAGTCAGCCGAGCAGGCAGAGTTAGGTGTTTGCTGGGGCATTCTAATAACGTGCTTTCAAAAGACGGCGGTGCGCTGACCTGACACTTTTTATTGGCTGTATTTACGGAGATGCTGGCGTGATAACTGTACGCGAAGTCATTACAATAATAGAAGCGCGTGCAGGCCCGTAGCCAGGAATTTTTTCGGGGGAGGGGGGGGGGACACTCGTTGAAGGCCTTGACTATTTGAGGAAAGTACCTACTTTTCAGTAATTATTTTCGGTAAAAATCGTAGTATGTAAACTATGTTCGTTTGTTGGGTTTAATGGCACATATGCAACTGAGACTGTCATGCTCCTAACGCAAGGTATAAATTGAGTCAAAAGTTGAGTCTCCTCGGTAGGCTCTTGTCTGAGCAAGGGCCCCGACGGGGGGGGGGGGGGGTGAATTATGTGACTTTTTAAATATTAATTTATTAATAGTCTCATATTTTTATTTTTGAGATGAATCTTCCTAGCAGTATAATACTTTTATACCCCCCTCCCCCTCCTTTTCTCCTCGTCCTTCCCTTTTGGCTGCGGGCCTGGAAGCAATGATTACTATCAGTGACATCTTTTGTAATGCTCACGTAAGAACGAAATGTTTCTATAGGAGTTCACAGCATATAAATTTCTGGGTCGATGTAAATGAGCGCCCCATCGAGTGTCACACCTAAGAGATTTGTGAAAACCACGGAGACACGGCCACCGTGGTGAAAGAAATCTCGGACTTCAGTCCGGCTAGGCTCCTGGCAACATGCTAGGCTCCTGGTTCACCCAGAAGGTACAGCGACCACCCCGGGAAAGCGTTGGTCAGGGGTGGATATCCTGGACACGAAAGAATAACTGGGGAGCTTTCTGAGAAATAAATGCGTAGGCATTGCCTCTGTATAGCTTCGCGCTATCGGCCGGGCCACACTCTCTGTCGTCATTAGCCAACTGTCTGAGCGCTTTCTGAACGTCATCTAATTTAATGTGCAGGTCTCAGGGCGGGATGGGCAGATTGACGGCACGATCTCAGAGGTAAGCGTGCACTCTTCACTCGAACGCCTGAGTTTCACGCGGTATACACCAACACACCTGCAGGTTTCTGCTGTTGGAGCCTGAAGAGGCGAAGGCGTTCGTCGAGGCCAACTGGGAATTCCCGCTCAAGCGACAGACACAGGTGACGCACGTTTCTCTGCAAGACAAAGTTCAGCCGAGGAAATATCCGGTTGACAACCCTGTACTTGGGAAAGGGAAAGTGGTACGAAGGCAGCACGACGTTATTACGAATACAGCAATGTCCGACCAGAAAACTCAAAAAAAAAAAAAACACATTATCAATGCCCAATCACAATGTAGCGTTCAATCCAAAGGTGCGCCACTAAGGACGTGACGTCAGACAATAGGGTCATAAATCTTTGAATGCATCAGCGTTTTAATGCGTGTGAGCGTACTGTAGTACCGTCGATTCAATTATTACAGATGCAAGATTAACGGCCCACGATGGCGGTACACTAAAACGCATCCGTACAACAGTGCCCAGCTACGGTTAATGACTACGAGGTGGCCATCACAGGTGACCGCCCTGGGCGTGCTGAAGAAAAGCCTGGCGGACGAAGACGCTGCGAGCTGCCTGCTGCTCGCCACCGAGGACGGACGCCTGTTTGTGCTCGAACCGGACGCATTCACGCTGCTCGCAGCCGTGCAGGCAAGCGTCACAATCAATCAATCAATCAATCAATCAATCAATCAATCAATCAATCAATCAATCAATCAATCAATCAATCAATCAATCAATCAATCAATCAATTATATATTGCTGTTCAATGAATTAACAGCAGCGCCCTAATGTTCAGGACGACAGGAGCTGAGAGCCAAAATTGCCGCATTTTTATACGGTCACACCCGACTATATCGAAATCGGTTAAATCGAATTATCCCTTATATCAATTTATTTTCAACCCGGCACTGCTTTAACGTCAATCTACGCTTACATTGAACAAAAATAGCTTGAACACTCTATAATCGAACCTCGGGCCGCGTGGAACGCCCCAAGAAATTGGCTTTCCCTCAGAAATTGTAAGCATTTCCTGATGGAATGGGACCTCCCGCATGGATTTCGGAGAGCGAGCGGTGTGAGGGTGCTGTGCGTAATGAGTAGAAGCTACCGCTTGCCATCAAGTGCTTTTCTGCCACGATATCTCGTGCGTGGTTGCCGATCGCTTCCCCGTGGCTCTCCGCTCCCTTTGTTAACGTGATGGCTGTCGTGAAACGGAAGAAGCTGTTGCTCTCCGCAAAGCTGGCGATAATCAACGCAGTCAAATTGGAGGAAAGAAGTCGGACGTCGCATCTACGTACAGCATGCCAAGAAGCACGCTGAGTACTACACTAGGCCGAGATCAGAACCAAGGCGGACTAGAGACTTCCGGCGCCCGGCAGCTGCGTGTGAAGATGTTGAGGCGCTGTTTACGTTCCCGAGACCGTATTTTTCCGCTTACAGACCGCACTCCCTCAACTACCAAACCGCGGAAAAATAAATACTAAAAAAGTCCCTTCGCACTGGCGTGAAGTGCCCTTCTGTACGTTATCGTGACACAGTACCGTGAAGCTAACGTGCACACTGAAATTCGCACTGAAAATACGGCAAATTCTTTGAAAGTATTATATCAAATTATGCGATATATCGAACTAATTCCTTTCTTTTTTTTTTCGAGTTCGTTATATGCGGGTTGACTATATTGATAAAGGTAATATATCAATATTTCTATATTTACAACATCAGTATTTCAATGTTTCTACATTTCTACAGCTACGGAAGGGCGGGGGGGGGGGGGGTGATGTTTACGGCGAATCGATTAACTACGGAGAATATTTTCAAACGTACATTCAAGAAGGATGGATTTGCAGAATGATTACCGAGAAATCACTGATGCCATGCAAATTCATACAACTTCAGCGGGAAAGCATATATTATTTAGCAGAACTAAATCGCAACACGAAAATTCGTTGTATGCTGTCTTTAGAAGCGGTGTTCGCACTCATAAAGGCGCGCAGGCGCTGTACTGTCATGTTCTACATTCAAGGAGTGCTGACGTGGAACATTTTTTACGTCGTTTTCTTTTTTAATGGTGAACGAAGGCCAAAACTGCTCAATACAGTCGTCTGAGAAGAAAAAGAAGAAGATGGCTTTCGCCTTCGAGTCGTCTTAGGCAAGCGCATAAGGGACCGCGCGGCTTTTTCTTTTCTTTTTTTTTCTTTTTCTTTTTTTTTTCTCTTTCATCGGTATACTATGAATGAAACGGTTTGGCTGTGCCAATTCCCCGCGCAGGTTCCGGGCGCCGTGTGCTGCCTGGACGCGCAGGGCGCCTTCGACGTGGACTTCCACGTGGCCCTGGCCACCCGGGACGACCGGCTGCACCTCGTCAAGCGGGGACACAAGGCATCGCGCGTGCTGGCCGAGCCAGGGGCACCCGCCGTCGGGCTGTGCCACCTGGAGCCCGGACAACTGGTGGCCGCGTGTGCCGACCGACGCCTGCGCGCCTACTCGCTCAAGGTATCCACACCCCGCCTTGCCTCTATGGTACTCGCGTCAATGTAAAGGCTCCTACGACAAGCACTGGAAGGGATTGAGGCGCTGTGATTGTTCAGTTACTATGAGGCCAATGTACAGAGAGAGAGAGAGAGAGAGATGTGAAAGGCAGGAAAATTAAACGGAAGGACGCATCTAACTGATATGCTACACAGACAATAATGTGGACGGGGGGATGGCCGCCGCGGTAGCTCAGTTGGTAGAGCATCGGACGCGTTATTCGAAGGTCGCAGGTTCGGTCCCTGCCCGTGGCAAGCTATCTTTTCGTCCAGTTTTCCTTCTTCACATTTACCTTACATTTACTACTAAAAACATCCCCTATACTTTCATTGGCATTATTGTCTGTTAGTGCTCATTAATAATGTGTATAACAAAGAAAACGAGCCCTTAAAATTAACACTTGTTTCATTGATATGCTACACAGGCGCACAGGGCACGGGAGATTGAAATATAAGAGGGTAACTAGAAAGAAAGAATGAACACAGGCATGTCGTCGCAATTACATCCCTATTGCAGGTGTCTGTCGCTATGCAACAACAACACAGGATACGGCCACTTGCGTAGGTCTGTTATTCTTAAACACACCAACAGTTCCATAATCGCCCTCAGCTGCGGTGACTTATAAGGTCGACATTCGAAGATTGTTTCGTCCTATACAGGCCGGCCCGTAGACGCGGGGGGGGGGGGGTTGATGACACATGGTGTTTTATCGAAAATAAATCATGAAAATAGCAGTTTTTCTCAAATAGTCAAGGCTTTTTGCTAGTGCACCCCCCCCCCCCCCCCGAAAAAAATTTCTGGCTACGGGCCTGGATACAGGCATTTGGTCAAAGCGAGCTGGTATTATTTTGAGCGATAGCCTTTGTACAGTAAAACTAGGACCATACAGGGTGTGTTGAAGGGTTTCCTCGCGACCAAAGCTGTCACGTAAGACGTTGTCGTCCATTCCGATGCGAAATCACTCTTAGCCAGGACGACGGACAGCACACGCATTTGTCTGCGCTCTGCTTCCCATCAGTCCATTCCCCCTAGAGCAGGGTAGCCGGCCAGAAGCTGGTCTTCCGGTTAACCTCCATGCCTTTCATTTGTTTGTTTCTTTCTTTATTTCTCTCTCTCTCAGTTTAACTGCATGCGCTTACTGCTTCAAGCGTTCCTGTCGCGTCATTAATGCGCCATCATTAAGGCACTATGGCAAGAAGTCTCAGAGTTTGTGTGAAGGCTGCAGTATTCACTAGCATCACACGATCACTGTTGGCTACCATGTTACTCGCACAACACTAGCTCAATACACGAATGGTTTTATTACATTATCATAACAGCGGATAGCCAACGTGAGCCAGTGAAAGCCATACATCTCTTTATTGGTAATTAATGTTCTAGTGCACATTTTACCTAGATTATAGTTTTACCTTATTGTTCTACTTTAGATCACTAGCGTCCTTTTTTTTTCTATCTCGGACCCGACAACTGCGTCTTAAGCTCCATTACGTCTTAAACCCCATTGCGTCGTAAAACCCAAACTTCCTCTTAGCGGGTGCCTTTAAATCATGCTTCGCTGCAGTAACAGTCTCTATGAGGGGAAGCCCAACTTGAACCGATCTGAGTATTGCGCTCATATTGATGGGCAGAAAACACAGAAAAACGCCGACCAAACATGAAATGGTTTTCAAAACTTGAAGACGTTTTGCCTTCTTCATTATGTCTCCTCCCGACCAGACGAACTACCGTCGAACCATCGAACTTTTCAACCGCATCAGTGAAATTTCACCGATGCGGGAAACGGACGCGGTGCCCCTGCTAAACCTCTTGCCTTTCGGCTTGGGGTTCAGAATACGTTTTTCAAGCTCGCTCATTAGAAAAGGTAATTGTTTCAAGATCGTCACCGGCGTATGACTTGGAGCTTCCATTGTGTCACTTATTTACTGGAGCATATGCGTATCGCACGGGTTACAACATACGACGATAAAGGTGTCCTGCAGCCGATTTGTTTGTAGGACGCGTAGTCAGTGACCATCATTTCTCGGTTTTAGTGGATAGAGGGCGCACTAAAAAGTAAATCTTGCTATCTTTACGATGCCCATGCTAACGCTGCACAAACTTTTTTGAAGGCAATGTTTTCCACGGCCTCACATATTTGCAACGGCCTGCGTACGATAGCTGTACCGACGAAACTCTCATTCTACAAGCACAGGCCAAAGTCGTCTATGAGAGGCTAATTCTCTAGATAATATTGGTTACATTTTATATTTTACTTGGAACATACTGCGGCTCGAAGACCAAGCAGTGGGGCGCAACAAACCCCACCAGATAAGTGCAAAGAATATAGAAAAACAAAAAAAAAAATTGTGAGAACATAGTTCACCAATATGAGATATTACAATGAACAGAGGTAAAAGTCAGTGCAGCACGGCGAAGCGCAGCTGGCTAAACAAACTCATACGCAGTGTGATATTGACAACAGAGACGCTTAGTGGTGGGATCCCCAAGCGGATTGCGTCGCTAGGCTCTTGCATTCAGTGAACAGGAGAAAGCGGAGAGGTGACGAAATACGCGAGAGCTTGGGGACTCAACGGCTATGGCGGTCCCCGGCACTAAAACTCTAAGCTCCCAAGAGGCTTGCCTGCCCAAGCTCTCTCCTCTTGTGCAGCGAGTCATATACTACAGTGTATGTAGAGTCCATAACGACCTTGCTAAGAACACCGCACTTCGCATATAGTGCGCGTGCGCGGAACTTCAGTCACGTTTGGCGCATACCCGCATACCACTGGCCGTGGTATTCGAGTATGAGCCACGTGGCTGGAAATATACTGTAGAAGCGTAGACATTTGGGCGAGTTGGTATGCTTCGATTTGATAAATGAACAGGGATACTTGATTTGATGAGTCAGGCCGGGACCTGAGAATGAACAAGGCCATTCTATTGCGGTCCCTACTAGGGACTAGCCGGGTGGCGCGGGGTCTCCCCTGCGTCTTCTCTGGAGCCAAATAAAGTTTGCATCATCATCATCATCATCATTCCTTTCGATGAGACAGCACGCGCTTGTCCCTTTTTGTTGTTCCCTGATCGCTGTTAGTATAGCTCAACCAATTCATCAAACATGACTGGAAGTTCTGCGCACGCGCTCTATGCGAAACGCGGCGTTCTTACGTACGCAAAGCCGTTACGGACACTACATACGCAGTACTAAACTTCTCCATCACACCACATACCATATGATGAGTAATATTGGCAACTGCTGGCTACTGTCAACTACCCGTTGTTACAACAGCAACACTTCCTTTGTTCAATTTCAATAAAGCGTTAGGTACCACGCTCCCTTCCTGTAGCGGTAATGCGACAGCGCATGCGCAGGGCCAGTGCGTGTGGAGCGTGTCGCTGGGAGCCCAGCCGTTGGCGGTGGCCGCGGTCTGTAGTCCGGGCGTGTGCCAGGCGGCAGCCGTGGCGCTCTCCGACCGCCGTGTGGTGCTGCACGGAGCCGCCGACGGGGCACCAACGCACGTGCTGAACACGAGGGACGCCGTGTCGGCCATCCACTTTGGCCGCCTCGGCAGGGAGGACAACGCCCTGGTCATGGTTGGCACCGGTCAGCAGACCTTCCGTCTGTACCAAGCCGCTTTTAAAGTTTTCGTTGACATTATTTTTATAGGTCAATAATTGGAACACACAAAAAAGAAGACCTCAAAGGGTCCCTTATGAATTTGCCTAAGACGACTCGAAGGCCCTCTTCTTCATTTTCTCAATCGATCCTTCCTCGCCCTCCTCTGAGAGCTTTCTGCACCTCACGTGGTTTTGCGCTGCCTCCGTGATCCGACCACCTTTGACCAAGCGACGATGACATGTGATGGTGTCACCAGGTGACGTCACGTTATGTGACGTCGTGATGACGTCATAGTGACGGTCCACATTTTGGCGATCTGTGACGTCATAATGACGTCATCACGTGATGGTGATTTTTTTTATCACTCATGTTGACGCCGCCGACGACGGCCAATTTTACGTTCGATTAGGCATTTAAGGCTTTCACCTTAAAAAAAAGGAGCACGGCGCATTGTAGATCTTGCAGACTTGATCGATGAAGGCAGAATGTCCTCGCAGAGGCATTTATTGAGGCGAAAGCCTCAGATGCCTCGTCAAACACGAAAACTGACCGTCGTCGGCGTCAACACGAGTGATGCAAAAAATGATCACGCGATGACCTCACCGTATACGTCACATATAGCCAAACTTTCTGTCATCATCGCGACGTCGCATGATGACGTCATCCAACGACATCATCGCTTGGTCAAAGGTGGTCCGATCACGGAGACAGTGCAAAACCACGTGAGCTGCAGAAAGCTTACAATGCCTTCGATCCCAGAGGCAGTGGAAAACAACGTTAGGTGCAGAAATCTTTCGGAGGGGGCCGGGGGAGTGTCGCTACGTGGACTGAGAAGAAGAAGAAGATGGCTTTCGCCTTCAAGTCGTCTTAGGCGATTGCATAAGGGACCCTGTGAGCTTTTTTTTAAAAATTATCTATGGATGGCTTGCTTCTTTGCCTTGTGCTTTGTGTGCTTGGTATTTCTTTGAATTTTCCTGATATTACTAATGAACAATGACTTGGCTGCAACGTAGGGTAATAGACCGTGCACGTGCTCTCCTATGTATGTGCGTGACCTTCCCGCAAGATGACTCGTAGGCGTCAGCGAGTCCCTGACCGCCGCAGGAGGCAGCCTGACGGTGCTGATTCTGCGCCGCAACGCCCAGCTGCTGCTGTCACCCTCCTCTTCGTCCCGAGAGGCGCCTGGCGCAGTGGGCGGTCCCCGGTGGAGCCTGCCCAAGAAGACCAAGCTGTTCGTGGACCAGACAATGCGCGAGAGGGAGCACTCGGTCGGTAGGTGCTTTTTTAATTTTTATTTTTTTTTATTCGATACTGCGGACTCGTGGTCCAAGCAGGGTGGTCAATACAACTACAAAAGGAGTAGCCATGACAGAACAATAACAATAAACGCCGAAGAGCGCTATTTTGTAGTCTCGTTTTGGTAAGGTAGTTCCATTCACTAATGATTACGTAAACAGGTCAGCGTGAGCAAAATAGGGGGTTAGGGCGTTTTCTAGGTGGTGTCGGGAGGGCCTACTGGTTAAGGTTGTCAAATATGGGGATGGATCTGGGATGAAGATTTCGAGACGTCTCTACGTAGAACGCGGGAGTTAGGCTGCATTCCCCCTGGTGACCGACAGAGACCGTGCAACAGAGCACGAGCGGCGAGCGATCTTCAGATCTGAAAGTGCGAACAGCCCGTCGCCTAACGGAAATACCTCGCCATTGGCACCGTTGACGTCTGCTCGCACCGCCATGGTCTCGCAAAACAAGCCCGTGCACGTCCTGTTATCGCGCGCCTGATTGGTTTACACGCTTTGAGAATGTAGTGGCGCGGCTGACTACATGACGAGTGACTGACCCAAAACACTCGCTTTTCAGTCAAAGCTACCATTTGTGGCTGTGAGCGACCAGCCATAAATTACGGTGAAAATACGAATCAGAGGCAACACGTAGGGTCAGCCATGTCCCGTATTATTCATGTTCTCTGTCTCATCTTTCAATAATAATAATAATAATAATAATAATAATAATAATAATAATAATAATAATAATAATAATAATAATAATAATAATAATAATAATAATGTCTGACGGACGACTCTGTGGCTAAAAGCAGCTTGACTGATGCACGCAACCTCATCCATCCAAAGCAAACCAGGTTTTGCTTGCCAGTTTAGCGCCATTTTAGCGTAAATTATACGGATAAATCTTGTACTATTCGAGAGTGCTGCCTACAGTCCCACTTAGTTTGCCTTACGCATTCATACATACGCATGTGACGATCACAGCCTGAAAATACAAAACATCCAGAAGCGGGCTTTCCTGCACGCAGACTTTTATAGTGGCAAAGCAACATTCTAAGGCGGCTGAAGCCGGGCCGGTTCGCTTGATATCTCCAAGTGCGACCCCGGGGTAGCTTAGCAGGTAACGTGTCGCACAGCTAAGCTAGAGGACGCAGGTTCGATACCTGGCCACGGTGATCGCGCGTCGATGGGGGCGAAACTAAAGAACACGCACGTGCTTAGGTTTAGATGCACGTTAAAGAGGTGGCCTAAATTATTCCGTAGTGCCCGCATATGGCATGCGCAATAATCTTATCGTAGATTTAAAAGCTCAGAAATTAACTAGAAGTGCTCGGCCATGCCATCGTTTAAAAAGTCCCTTAATGACTATCGAGTCCAGACGGCGTTGTCCATCTGAGCAGCGTCCGAAAACGAAACGCCATATTTTATAGTTTTTGCTTAGTCATTCAACCTTGCCGTTATAATTACTTTCAATTAACCCGAATTACGCCTAATTACATTCAATTCGCCTCTATTTGTTCCTAATCAATAAATACTTTCAATTCCCTCCTAATCACCCCAGTTACTTTAGTTTAGTTACAATTCGCTCCAAGTTATCCTAATTAACTCCTAATTTCCATCAATTGCCTTCTAGTTACTTTCAATTCACTCTCTCTCGCAGCCATGCACCGGGGTTTCCTACGCGACCTGCAGCGGCTGCGGCTGACGGCAGCGCGCCACTACCACCGCGCCGTGCTGGGAGCTGCGGCACCGGCACGCGCCACCGACGACACGGGCGCCGCAGGGCCCGTGCTCGTCGAGCTGTCGGCGCAGGTGCAGGGATTGGGACCCCGGCTCGCCGTGCACGTGCGCCTGCAATCATCGCGCCCTCTGAACAGGCTCACCATGGTTGTGCACGGAGATGACCAGTACCGACTGCAAAAGCCCGCGACGCAGGTGCCTTTTAGATGCGAAGCATCTTATGGCGGAGTTCAAACCGGTGGTGGTGGTGGTGGTGTGCGGCGTGACCACCCTTACTACGCATGCGCGAACCCTCTCCATACACCTCCTCACCCAATTCCCCCCTCTTCCACTTTACCCCTCTCCCACTTCCTCCCTCTCCACTCCCCCTCTGAAACTCGGGCTCGACATGCCGAAACGCTGCTTCGCATCGCCTCATGGTCTGCTTTAGCGGAGATGGTGTGAGTTTTTTGCGAAGCCGTTTCGAGGCCGTCTCGTGAGCTAGAAATGCTGTGTCTTGAATTCGCACAGCCCGAATTATCTGCCTTTATCACTGTGTCACTGTCAAATTGGAAAAAGCCGTCCGTGGGTCGGTGTGCCGGCAGGAATCTCGGATAGGGCAGCGAGAAAAGGAAACGGTGGCAGAATTGACAGCTGGGCTAGGTGGTAATAGTTCTTGAACGTATTGAAAACAGCGCAAATTGCGACGCGGACAAGAGAAGATAGAAGGACAAACCACAGCGATGACTCGCAACTAAATCTTATTGGAATGCGAGCACACCTTATATACTGAGTGACAACTTCACACATGCGTCCACTTGACACATGACGTCAGAAGGCATAATTCAGAATCCTAAAAACCAACAACAAGCATTAAAAAAATTCCAGTCACTTCCACGTTAGCAGCCGCAAAAAGAGATTTCGCAGTGCGCCTGCGTGCCTGTATTTCATAAAACTGTCAGTTAATCATAGTTGGATCACCAAAGAAATCATTGAGACATCTCAAATTAGAAAGAGAGGCCAGCAGTGATGCAGCTCTACCTCCATCGCTGTGCATGATAGTAATACCGTTTCTTGGAACGCTCAGGACCATAACAATATTTTTTTTGCGGCTGTTCACATGGAAGCGACTGGATTTTTTTTTATGCTTGTTGTTGGTTTTTAGGATTCAGAATGGTGCCTCCTGACCTCATGTGTGAAGTGGTCACATGGGTGACAGGTTGTCAGTATTTAAGTGTGCTCGTATTTTCAAATAAAACTTAGTAGCGAGTCAGAGCTGTGGTTTGTCCTTCCATTTCCTCTTCTCCGTGTCGCAAACGGCGGTAGTCGTAGATGTTAATTCCCGGCTTACGCACGCGTGTAGTGTCAGCACGAAATACCCAGACACAGCGGAAGAGGTTGCGATTGCGCTTGCGCTTACCGACCCCATCTGCGAAGCTGTTCTTAGCGACTCACAAACCGCAGTCCGTAACTACGCGCGGGGGCGCATTTCCCCAGAAGCTCTCCAGATCCTAAGGAAGGCTGGTCGACAGCATTTCAACAGCACCGCTATCCTATGGTTCCCAGCACACGTCACCATCCCCACCGACGAGGGTCCCCCTAATTCGAACGAGGTGGCACACCGCTATGCGCGAGAAATTACCCGCCGCGCAGAGTCGGATACCGCCCCGTCGAGTTCGGACCTCCTGCTTCAAAACACGCGAGAACGCTTGGTCAGGTACAACGACATCACCAAGCACTACCAGTTAGGCAGGCGGATATTGCCCCCACCTCACCCCAAGCTAAAACGACGCCAGGCAGTCGTCTGGCGACAGCTGCGAACACACACCTTCCGCAGTCCGGTGCGATTGCGGCACATTTTCCCTGCCCAGTACCCGAATGCTACTTGTAAATTATGCCAGACAACCAGAGCGACGCTCTCACACATGTTATGGGAGTGCCCTGTCACAGCAGCTCAGATGGCAGTAGCTCCGGATGCTCTCGCGTCGAAGTGGGCAGCCGCACTGCGCAGCTCCAACTTCAAGACACAAGAATGGGCAGTCCAGCGGGCCCGCGAGGCGGCGTTGAGGCAAGGCCTCGAAGTCCCCTCATGGGAGACCTGAGCCCGGGTTATTAAACATCGCCGGACTTTCAATAAAGTTGTTTCCATCCATCCATCCGTGTCGCAATTTGCGCTGTTTTCAAGATGTTTAAGAAAAGATGGCTGCGCTGAAGCGGCGTTTTGTCTCGGCTTTTCTACCACCGCTGGCTGCTGACGTACTCGCGCCATGCTATTTGCACTGAAGTCACGTGACGGAAGTAGGAGGTGCATGACGACAAGGAGTAGAGGGAAGTATGATGAACGCAAGGTGATCGGCAAAGCTCAAGAGGATCCTTTAACTTTATTTAAAGTAATAGTATTGTTCATCTGGCAACAAAATTCTCAAGGACCAAGGAAAAAGCTGACGACACTGCTTGCAAGGTATTGGCTGGCCATCATGCGAATACACATGACGTAGTAAGCGAATGTTTACTGCAATATAGACTGCCCGTAAAATCATCAGCAACTTCGCGTAATAGCTCAATACGTATTTTGCCATACTGCCGAACGAACAAATATTTCGGTACGAGAGAAATCAATTTTGAATGTTCTTAAGAAGCGAAGGTAACTAAACAAACTTTCTTCTAATCATATCATGCTAGCTACTCGTTCATCTGGTTAAATGGTACTCTCGGGAGAAACGTTCACAAAAGCTTAGAGAAATCGCATTAAACAGGTCGCTTCACTTCTCCATTTTTACTTCTTCAAGCTCTCTCTAGCTGGCCACTTTTTTTTTTTTTTCGGCAGATCATTGTAGCATTGGCCCGAGTGTTTTTCACCACGCCGCAGGTGGCCTACCTGGTACCAGGCCTCGCTTACCGGTACACCGCAATGGTCACAGCGGAGTCTGGTGCAGCCGGAGTACTGAAGGTCAGTCAATCACCCGAGAATTGGCCCATTTACACCACAAACCTGGAACATACTATTCCTTACGCAGAAAAAATAGAACTTGCTTGCCGTAATTTATTGCTAGCCTTATCCAAGATAAACATGCACACAATTGCTGTGTGTTCAGCGGAACGGAAAATTTGCTTTCGCACGTCATATAAGAATTCTGACATGTCTGTCATAGTGGCAAAACTACCTTGGGCTTTTGAAAGCTACGTAGCTTCTTTCCTTTCCTTTTTTTTTTTTTTGAAGGACAACTACAGTCGGTTGCAACCCAAGAAAAAATGCCCGCTCCGCCCATCGCTGTCCCTCCCGCAGAGAATTTGCGTAAATGCTCCGTCCAATAGCGCTTACTCATTTTCGTGACGTCAAACCCCTATCGATCGAGTGTTTCAGATAGTTGACTTTCCCCACACTGACACAATGTTTGTGTCGCTCTTTTTACGTCAGAAACTTGAACGCCCTGGTAAATTTCATCAGGGATTCTGACGTCTCTGCTCAGCCAAACGTAATGTTTTAGGTAGTATAACCTTCAACTCTCAATATGCACATCGTTTACGTTAGCCGGGATAAAAGTGGAGACCAGCTATCACGACTGCCTTCCACAGGTGAAGGGCAGGCGCACCGCGGCGCCGGAGCTTACATTTTCTCTTAGGTTGTAACCGAGCATAGCAGTATGACGCTTTACCTGCCTTCCAGCACAGTGTAATGTGTGCAGGGCAGCTTGTATCGCTCTCGCACTCAACACTGTACTCAGGTTAAAGAAGTCATTAATGAGGACTACGTCAAGAGGATCGCCTACAGCCTCAAAGCAAAAATCATTGCTTCTGTATGCAAGCAAAATTGGGTCTCCGTGTCCCCGATTTCTCGGAGCAAAAGGAAATAAAACTGCGGTTCTCGTCAGTCATTCGAGAACCAGCTACACAGGGTGTTCAGCTCACTTGCGCTAAGTATCTTTTTTAATTTCGCAAACTCTAAAAAAATTAGACAGGGTTGTTGGCGCAGACGAAATAATCCGACATTGTTGAATAAGCGTTACAACTTTCCTATTGAATATTTCTCGTTACACTTAATATTTTAAAGGTTAATTAATCAGTCTCTGTTAATTACTCAGCTTGGTGGACTGGCCATTACCTTAGCATCGATAGAATAGTCGGACGTTTCAGAACAAGTGCTACAAATTTTTCATTGAAGATTCTTCGCTAGAGTTACTAATTAAAAAGTTTATTAAGCGATCTTTGTTAATTACCGAGCTTGGCGGATTGGAAGAAATATCCTGAGGTGCTGCGTTCAGAACAATACTGGGCCAATTCGTCACCCATGGCACATATGTCTTTTTTTTTAAATACTAGGAGCAAGTTCGCTAAAACACCCTGTCTATTACAGTAATTTTTATAGGAAGCGTGATTTCACTCAAATATCAGCTGCTCATCTCTTGCGTCGCGTTCCGCAAACAATTGCAATTTCAGACCCTCGTTTGAGCAAGACTTTAACCCCCGGGCCACAAGAAAACACAACCAAGTCTTCGGCTGCAAACGTTCCTGAATGATACCCGGATGCTTTCATCGAATTCGCCTGTAATTTAGGCCAGAGAAACTCTCTCAACAGCTTCCATTTTAAATTTCCCGCCTAAGTCTCCGATGGTAACGTCACGAATTTTCCTGAAACTTGATATGTCAAGCCTCTGGTGCCCTCGGAAGACAATGTACTTAATTTATACCGATTAGAAGCTACGTATAGGCCCTAGTAGATGATGTCAGTATCCATGACGTCACAGCGACTAGTGCGGGAATTTTAAGGTGGCGCCGCCACCCGGATTTTCATTTGGCGCATTTTCTCGCCTTCCAAGCGTCTTCTCGCGGAAAGCGCGGTGATTTTGGAATTTTGAAAGAGTAATTTACTAATACGAGAAAAATCGTTTTTCTCTTTAGTGCCCCTTTAAGGTGTTGATTAAGCTTTGACCTTAAGCCGTGTTAGCGTTCAAGAGAGGAACACAGCTAGCCTTCCATCGCCATGCTTTACTGTGCCACCACTGTCACATATTGATTTCCCCAAGCGCTGTTCAGCGTAGATCGAACGAAATGGCGACCGACTGCTGCATGCAATGCAGGTGGTCGTGGCTCGGCAGACGAGGGTCCTGGCAACAGCCCTGGTGCAGATGCCCGCACTGGACATGCCTTGAGGCCCAACCACAACACGCGTTCAGAAGGCGACTCTTGGGACCAACTGTTCATCATTACCCAAAACACGAGCTTGTTTGTACAACACAGCCGTACCTATACCGGCCTGTAAATAACCGATTCATGAAAATCTTAGCGTGGCAAATGTAAATAAAGAAGAATAAAGGGTGGTTGAGGGAGTGCACAGCTCCAGTCATTTTTTTATTATTTACAGCGAAGCCGTTAAAGCCGAGCTGATTCGGGCGCAGCGATGTTCGCAATTATGTGCAATTGGGCAAGCGCCCCAATACGCACCTCCGGAGAGGGCAAGTGCGTAGCGAGAGGGACAGCATAGCATAAGTCAAGTATAAGTGAGAGTGAAACCCAGTGCAGCAAGGAGAGTGAAAGGGAAGCGAGGGAGAGAGGATGTGGGAGAGGGTAAAGCATAGCTCATTACTTATGAGGCGTCCACTGCAGCTGGCTTCCTCTCCAGCTCTTCGCTCAAAACATGCTGCGTTATCCACTAGCGGAGCCGCGGAGTTCAATACCCCTCTCCTAAATATTTTTGTGTATACATATATATATACGCACAAACATATAGGGTGGTTAACCACCCCTTCCTCCTATCTCCTTAAATAAATTTCTGGCTACGCCCCTGGTACACACATATGTAATGGATTATGTTATCGTTCGCATACCTGCCAACAAACGGACATCTTAAGTCGGGCGGTTCGTTGAGGGGACCTCCCGGCGCACTGCGTGACTGTGTCACTGTGGGCCCCTTTGCTCTGAACTGAAGGGCCGCAGCAGAGACACCGTGGCACGCGAGCTCCTGGAGGCATTTCACGCGCAAAAGAAAGGCACAGACTGTGCTAGCCAAACGACGGTACGTGTGCGCAGGCGCGCCTGTGGTGAACTGAGCTTTATATTCTCATGTTTTTCCGAATAAAACCAGCTGATAGCGAGCGCTCGCGTAGTCGTCTTCTTGCGTGTCGTCCGTTTGCGCTCAATCTATTCCCGATTGTTTGATCGCGAAAGCACCCTAGGCAACATTTATTTCAGTTCAATGGAAAATAAAAAAAGTCTCTCTCTTCGGAAATACCGAAGTAACTCCTCTTAGTACATGTCGAAATATTCAAAGCGCAGAAAAAAAAGTGGCAGACCCATTGGCGGAGAGTTTTCATTTTACCGGAGGGGGCGGGGGCCCGACTTGCTCTTCCACATTTCTCTCTCACTCTCCCTATATATATATATATATATATATATATATATATATATATATATATATATATATATATATATATATATATATATATATATATATATATATATATATATATATATATATTGTGAGGCAACGTTTAGGACTCTCAAGACTCTTCTTTATTGTCCCGAGTATGAGCCCCACAACACAAACACAGTTGGTGATGATGAGTATGTACATATGAGAACATGAAGGGCATAAACAATGCTCACACTAATCTCCCCGCGCGCGCGCGCGAGCGGCCGGCCCGGCCGCGATTTAGGCGGGAAAGGTACGCCGAACGAATGGCTTGAGACGCGATACGTGCACTATCTCAGAAGCACGGTAACGACGGTCCGAAGAGACCTCGACGGGGGTGACAAGATAGTTCACTGGGGATGTTTGTTCACGAACAACGTAAGGTCCAAGGAAGTGTGATTGAAACTTCTCACACAATCCAGGAGTACGAACAGGCGTCCAAAGTAGTACTTCATCGCCAGGATGGAAGGTGACGTCGCGATGAAAGCTGTCATAACGCTGCTTACGGTCTTGCTGACTGGCCTCTGTGTTGAGGCGAGCACGCTGCCGACATTCCTCAAGCCTAGAGACGAAGTGTTCTGGTGTTGTTGTTGAGATTTTTGTTGTTGCACTGAAGAAAGAAGTGTCGATGGCGAATGTCGGCGCACGACCGTAGAGCAGGTAGAAAGGTGAATATCCGGTAGTTCGTTGGACAGCAGTGTTGTGTGCAAACGTCACGAACGGTAAGATTGTGTCCCAGTTATCGTGGTGTGGTCCGATGTACATTGATATCATGTCGGTTAGCGTACGATGGAATCGCTCCGTTAGGCCATTTGTTTGAGGGTGGTAGGCTGATGTCCTCTTATGAACTGTGCCACATGTCTTCAGCACTTCTTCAAGAATTGTCGACAAAAAGGTCTTGCCGCGGTCACTCAACAGCACGCGAGGTGCACCATGGCGCAAAACTATGGCTTCCAAAAAGAAGGCGGCCACGTCGGACGCAGAACTAGTGCGTAGAGGGGGCGGTCTCCGCATACCGTGTGAGGTGATCGACCGCTGTCACAATCCACCGATGACCTGCTGGCGTTATGGGAAGTGGCCCGACCAGGTCTATTCCGACTACGGCAAAGGGTGTTTCGGGACATAGGATGGGTTGTAACAGGCCAGCAGGAGGTGAAGTTGGTCGTTTCCGGCGTTGACAAAGTGCGCAAGAAGCGACATACTTGGCCACAAAGGTAGAGAGGCCAGGCCAGAAGAAGCGGCTCCTAACACGGTTGTACGTCTTGTGAAACCCCAAGTGGCCAGCGGACGGGTCGTCGTGCAGTGCTTCGAGAACTTGTGTTCGCAGCGAACGGGGAAGTACTGGCACCCACCTAATGCCCATCGCTATTGTAAGTATAGCGATACAGCACATTGTTTTCCAGCTTGAATTGCCTTAGCTGACGACGTAGTCTGGCATTAGGAGGTGAAGACGTTCCACTGAGGTATCCGATGATGCGGTTACAATAGGGGTCATCACGTTGATACGAGGCGAACTGAGTGCAGCGGATGGAAGACAGCGACTCAGGAACTGCCAAGGGCGATAACGTCAGTGAAGATGAAGGCTCAGGATCACCTGATGAGCAACGAGGGTGCGTGGTCGGAGAAGAAAGTGGCAGAGGGCAGCGAGAGAGAGCGTTTGCCAGACTTGTACACAACGTCAAAAGTGTATTCTTGCAAACGAAGTATCCAACGAGCGAGGCGTCCAGACAAATGTTTAAGCGAGGACAACCAGCATAGAGCGTGATGGTCGGTAATCACAGTGAAGTGGCGTCCATAAAGATACGGTCGAAATGTTTGTATGGCCCAAACTACAGCAAGACATTCCTGCTCTGTTATCGAGTAGTTCTGCTCCGCAGGTGTTAGGGCGCATATGCAACAACTCTCTCTCGTGAAGTGTCGTCGCGTTGTAGGAGGACAGCACCGATCCCATGGCCGCTTGCATCTGTGTGCAGAAAAGTGGGGGCACTCTCGTCGAAGTGACGGAGGACGGGATCTGATGTCAACGCACGTTTAAGAGCTTGGAAAGCACACTCGCAGTCATCAGTCCAAGCGAAGGCCGTTCCCGACGTGAGAAGCTTGTGTAATGGTGACGCAATGGCAGCAAAGTGACTGATGAAGCGGCAGAAGTAAGAAGCCAGGCCAAGAAAACTTGGCAACTGTTTTTGATTTTCGGGGCGAGGGAAACGAATCACGGCAGCAATCTTGTCCGGGTCTGGTCGAACGCCATCTTTGCTGACAAGGTGGCCCAGCACTTTGATACTTTTGCTGGCGAAGTGGCATTTCTTTGTATTGAGCTCAAGTCCAGCATTCGAAATGCATGTTAAAACTTCGTCCAAACGCTCAAGGTGCTGCGAAAAAGTGGAAGAAAAAATAACGATATCGTCTAGATAACATAAACAGGTTTTCCACTTGAGGCCACGTAAAACAGTGTCTATCATGCGCTCGAATGTTGCAGGAGCGTTGCATAATCCGAAGGGCATTACGTTGAACTCCTAAAGGCCGTCCGGAGTTGCAAAAGCTGTTTTGTCCTTGTCCGCTTCGTGCATAGGTATTTGCCAATACCCGGACCGGAGGTCGAGACTAGAGAAATACTCTGCGCCTTGAAGGGAGTCGAGGGCATCGTCGATTCTTGGTAACGGATATACGTCTTTTCTGGTGATATTGTTAACGGCTCTGTAATCGACACAAAATCGCACAGAGCCGTCCTTTTTCCGGACCAACACCACAGGAGATGACCAAGAGCTGGATGAAGGTCGGATGATGTCGCGTTTCAGCATGTCGTTGACGTTGTCCTCGATGATTTTGCGTTCCGCCGAAGACACGCGATATGGGCGGCGGCGCACAATGGAGCTGCCATCGGTCTCGATGCGATGCACTGCGACGGAAGCGCGACCCAGAACCTTGGAGTGTACGTCAAACGAAACGCTATGCTTTTGAAGAAGGTCTAAAAGGTCTCTCTTTTGCTCAGCAGTGAGATGGGGATTTATGGCCGCATTTAAAGCAGCTGTCGCAGCCTTATGATCAGTTGACGCAGACAAAGGTGGCGATTCTGCGCGAAGGGAAACCAGAGAAAGAGGCTCGGTGTCGGCGAAACAACTCACTGCAGTGCCCTGGGGCAGCATCACTGGCGAAGAAGTTGGATTAAGTGCGGCGACCAAAGCTCTACCATCGTTAAAGCGCACAAGGCCAGGCGCGATGGTAACCCCGTGGGTATGCAGCGACGAGATGGAGCAATGAACACGTCACCATTAACGACGGTGTCAGAAGCCAGTGTAATAATATTCTCATCTCCCGGCGAAATACAACAGTCAGAGGCTGTGACTAAACGGAAGCTGTGAGGAGCGACATCGGATGGAAACTCAGTGTCTGTCATATGGATGACTCGTTGACGACAAGATATGAAAGCTGACGCTGAAGAAAGTCCCATCCCAAGATGAGTGCGTGAGTACACGAGGGCAGCACAAGAAACTGAATATGATGAAGGATGCCATCAATGGAAACGCGCACTGTACAAACACTGGAGGGCCGAATAAGAACTCCGTCAGCACAGCGAAGGGGAGGGCCATCGTATGGCGTCTTCACTTTCTTCAAGCGGGAACAGAAGTCTGCACTAATTACGGAAAGCGATGCACCTGTGTCCACCAATGCCTCAGTCCGTGTACCTTCAACATACACCAACAATATATTTGACGGGCGATCCGGAGGAGTTTGATACAGTCCGAAATATGCAGCTTTCCCTCCCGAAGCTGCACTATTTAGTTTTCCAGTCGGTGATCAGGAGTCAAGGTAGCTGGGCGAAGTGGGGAAGAAGAGCGCCGAAGCGGTGAAGGCGAGCGACGACGCGGAAATCGGGAACTGCCAACTGCGCCGAAGTTCTGCGGAGACTGCGATCGACGTGGGCTGTTCTGGTATGGGCGACGATATTGCGATCCATTGGTGTAAAATTCGTCCCGTTCAAAGTCGTCGTAGCCTCGTCTTTCGTCTTGCTGACGGCGTCGGCAAAATCTCGAATATGGCCACGGATGCCGCAATAGAAACAAATCGGCCGAGGGGTGCGCCAGGTGTTGTAAGGCTGGACCGGCGCTCGGGGTGTGAGAGAGTTGAGCGAGCCGTGCACTCCAGGCGCCTGTAGTGGTGTCTGCTGGGGCTGTGGGGTTATGGCAGCAATCTGGGCATAAGTTGGGGTTGGCAAGGGATGCGGGGTTGGCATGGGATGCGGGCTCGGAACTTGCGTGCCGGTCATGGAAGCCAATTCCTCCCTCACGACGTCGCGTAGATTGGCACCAGGTAGCGTCGTACGAACCTCAAGATGGCACGGCGGAGCTTGTGCGTGGAGTTCCTCTCGGATAATCGAGCGGATCAATGCACGCAACTCGATGTCGTTGGTTGGCCTCTGGTCAGACATGTCAGGTTGCAGGCGTGTGGTCTGAAGTTCGTCGAGGCGCTGACATGTAGCGACGATATCGGCTACGGTCGTGGGGTTCTGCACTACAAGCGCATTGAAAGCGACGGTCCCAATACCTTTCAGCAGGTGGTGCACACGGTCATTCTCCGCCATGGAGGTGTCGACGCGGCGGCAGAGGGCGAGCACGTCTTCGATGTAAGATGTGTATGACTCGCCCGTGTGTTGAACTCGCCCAGCAAGCCTCTTCTTCGCGATATCTGAACGCACAGACGGGTTGGCAAAAATCTGGCGTAGTTGAATAGTAAAAGAGGTCCAATTCGGGAAATCTGTAGCATGGTTGAAGAACCATGTCTTTGCGACGCCTGTGAGGTAAAACGCAACATGGGTGAGTTTCGCGGGCTCATCCCAGTGGTTGATGGCACTCACGCGGTCATACTCCTCCAGCCAGTCTTCAACGTCCTCGCCGCGAAGCCCAGCGAACATCGGTGGGTCCTTCTGAGGGCTGGTGACCATCCAAGAAGGGGTGGCCGCAGGGGCAAGCATTGGGGTTGCTGCCGCGCTGGGCTGCTCGTCTTGCGACATCACCGAACGCAGGGGGTGTAAGCGGCGTCCCGAACGGAGCTCCAGGGATGTATTCGCGGTCAAGCGGGAGAGGATCTGTTAACGAGAGAGGATTCAGGGACCGGACAGCACTCTCCACCACTTGTGAGGCAACGTTTAAGACTCTCAAGACTCTTCTTTATTGTCCCGAGTATGAGCCCCACAACACAAACACAGTTGGTGATGATGAGTATGTACATATGAGAACATGAAGGGCATAAACAATGCTCACAATATATATATATATATATATATATATATATATATATATATATATATATATATATATTGTAATGACGAGAGAAATAGACACAACGCCTGTTCGCTAGGCTGGCTGTTCTATTATCTACTTCCTCTTTCTCTCCTTCGCTCTCGATCCCGCGCGCCGGAGCCTCGGCGCCGCTCTTCATCATCACACTCGGCCATGACTGCAAGCATTGTCGGCTGGGCTGCCGACAATGTTTCTGGTGGGCGGTGCTGGCTGCATCGCGGTGGTCGGTCTGGGCCACGCTGCGACTTGGCTCGTGAATCTGTCATAAGTATGTCTGGTGGGCGGCACTGACTATTTCGGAGTGGCCTGGGTCGGCGATGCTGGAACTTCAGTTGGAAGTTTGCCAAGTATGATACCGGCGCCGACACTGGCTATGTCGCGGCGGTCGCAGGTCTCGGGCGCCGTGCAGTCTGGCTTGCAATACTACCGATGACGATGGCTCTGGTTGATGGCGCTGACTGTATTGTTGTGGTCGCACGTTCACGCTGGCCGTATGCCATTTGCGGTGGCACGTATAATCTACTTTGTCTTCTTCCGGGCTTCCGTCTTGAGTCGGTAAATGATGGCTCGACGAAGGATGCGAACGAGGTCGGGCATGTGTGCACCCTGTGCCAAGATTGTGACGGGTGTCCAAAGCCATCTCGATCTCGCTGCCTCTCCCTCCGAACTTGTCGACGCGCGGTCGACCAGTGATGAATCCCGTGCAAAAAACAACTCCGTCGTGTTCCACGTGGCCTTCAGGCAACACAGTGGCAGTCTGAATGAAGTTGTTCCTGTCGTAAACGGGCTCACACGTCAGGGGGCAGGGCTGGCACACATCGAATTCTTCTGGCTGGGGTGTAGGTTCAGCCATGCTTCGGTACACGCTTGATGAAACGGACTGACCCTTGGCGAATGTGGCATCATCTAGCGATTTGTCGCTGAGCAGTAGGGCAGCGTCTGCGCATTCGGCCAATGACTGCGTTGAAAGCGGAGGACCATGCTTTGACGCGACAAGGACCTCTTTCCCAGAATTCGCAGACCGGTCAGGTTCCGCGTGAAGTGAGGGCCGCTTCTCCGACTGTCGCTGGTGCAAAGAGGTCGCAGTGACGTGCACATACGGTGGTGAGCTTCGGGATCGCTTCTCCAATGGCTGTGAACGAGATGTGGTCTCGTCATCTGTCAGAGACGTTATTGTGTTAGTTACGGACGCCGAGTCCGTGACCTGAGATGGTGAGCCTGGTCTCAGTTGTGTGGTTGTCCCAGAGTAGGTTGAGACACTGTCTGCAAGTGAGCTGCAATGCGCAGTTGCAGCCATCTCGAGGTGGTGCCCCTTCAGAGCTCCATCCTCGGTAGCAGTAAGGTTGGACTGGGTGGTGGCAGTGAGGTGGTGATCAATCGGTCCAAAGGCAGCTATGAGCCTGGTGCTCCACTCGGCCCAGGATTGCTGCCGCACGCCTTCGTATCGATGCCACGCCGCGGCACCATTCCGAAGGCGGTCAATGGCCACGCACCACTTCCGCTGATCCGTCCAGCACGCGCGAGCTCCGATTGCGTTTACGGTCGCCACCCAGTCGACGGCGTCGTTCTGGAAACCGTGGAACTCCGGTAGTTCGCAGGCAGCCGGTGATTGTGATACGGCAGGCGAAACTCCGGAGCATGACGACGCCAACCAGCCGAGTTGGTATGAGAGCTCCGTGAGGGCATTCAGGAGCTTTCTGCGGCTCTCGGGTGAGCTCTCTTCATGGTCTTGCGAGGCGGCAGCGGCCAACGCGGCATTGAGTGAGTGCAGTGCTGGCAAGGCGGCAGGACACAGCACGGAGATTGACGCTGCCAAGGCGTTCACCGTGACTCGGAGTCGCGCGATGGTGGCGGAAAGCTCGGCGGCGCTCTCGGGCGATCCGCGCGTGGTGCCTGTGGTGACGTCCGAGGAGTATGACACGATCAGCGTATTCACAGAGGGGGGACCCTTGTCCGAAGGAGCTTGGACAGCACCCCTAAGCGGCTCGGGTGCCGATGGAGTACTGAGTAAGCCGTTGTCGCTGCGGGAAGCGTGGACGGCATTCCCGGGGTCCTTGCCGTTGGAAGCGTCAACCGCGTTCCGAGGTAACCGGTACCCGTGCGATGGCTTGTCGTGAACTGGTACTGCGGCGTCGATGAAGGAGGCTTGAGCCGCCGAGGAGGCCTGGACGCCGTCCACGGACGGTGCCTGAAGCGCCGACAGATTGGCAGGTGGTGGCGAGGAGGCATGTGCGCCGTCCCTGGGCGACAGGAGCCCGTACGCATTGTTGCCGCGAAGTAGCACGTCACCGGACAAGTAGTTCCCCGGAACCACAATGGAGGCCTGGACGCCGTCCGCTGGTGGTGGGATAGATGCTTGCCGCGGTGGTCTACTTGCGGGTTCCATCAGCGAGGAAGCGTGACGGCGTTCCTCTGGAAGACGCGTTGCCTCAAGCTAACAGCTGGGGTTCGCCGAAGCCTTTCGACGACTGCGCCATTGTAATGACGAGAGAAATAGACACAACGCCTGTTCGCTAGGCTGGCTGTTTATTATCTACTTCCTCTTTCTCTCCTTCGCTCTCGATCCCGCGCGCCGGAGCCTCGGCGCCGCTCTTCATCATCACAATATATATATATATATATATATATATATATATATATATATATATATATATATATATATATATATATATATATATATATATATATATATATATATATATATATATATATATATATATATATATAGGGAGAGAGAGAGAGAGAGAGAGAGAGAGAGAGAGAGAGAGAGGAGTCCAACTTCCAAATTAAAGAATTTAATGTAACTTTAGTCTCTTAGGTGCCTGCGATATCATAATGAAGATCTGTAAGTGGAAGACCCTAGATTTATTTTTCAATTTACACAAAGACATCTATCCACCTCGTAATTCTTGGCTCGAAGCGAAAAAGGTCGCGTAGGCGACCTTTTTCGTTGACTCGTTGACTGCGTCGCGTAAAATCGGTTCTCGCAATGCGTGGCGTTAGGCTTTACTTTGTTAAAACATGCGCCACACAGGAGACAGTAGGCTAACGCTATCACGGGAAGCTTTAATTATATGCCGGTGAGTTCAATTCAAGATGGTCGAAAGCTTTTCTGAGATGGTAGCAAATACCATTTGCTACCACTACACCTAGTGCGAAGCTGCGGTTATGAATCTGGACGAATAATCGAGTTGCTCATTGGTGGCCGAACTTTTAGTAAAACCCTTTACTGATAAATCAAAACTGCGTACAATCTTTTCTCGGCACTTTTATAAGCAGGCATGTCAAAGGGTACCAATATGTAGGCAACCAAGAAATTACCCGTTTTTTTAAGTTTGTGCGAAAGCGTTCACTGACTGACTGTGTCGGGATTGCTTTGTATTCTCAGTATCATTTTTGTGTTCTCAAAACCATTCACTACGGGGTTCAAGACAATTAGAGCGCAGCTCTTAGGCGTCCGTTCCTGCGTTGAGCAGCATCGCCGTTGGAGTCAGCGGCGTAACCGATAGCGCGAACGAGGACGAAAAAGAGCGAACGCGGAGTCTGTCGATATCACGAGATACTGGCCTCTGACCTCGCTTTCTTCCTCTGTCGCGCGCGCTGGCCCCTCGGTCGGAGCTCGTGCGCATCAAGGAGGTTAGATTTAAACCTCCTTGGTGCGCATGCAGGGCTGGCACGCAGGGGCGTAGCCAAGGGGGGGGGGGGGTTGGGGGGGTTCAACCCCCCCCCCCCCGAAATTTTTCAATTTGGCTTGCGTATATAGGCACGCACACATACAAACGCACGCACGAACATACATAAAGTATGGTTGAACCCCCCCCGAAAAAAAATTCTGGCTACGCCCCTGCTGGCACGTGCACTGCGGCTGGCTTCGCTTGTCGTAACGGGGCTGTGGGCGTTTCACTTGGTTCGCGACAGCTCCAATGCACACAGTATATAGTGTGAGTATAGCACTCGAGCGCTGGCAGTTTCTGTGGCAATATTTTTTTTTTTTTTAACATACTGCAGGCTTTTCACGGCCCATGCAGGAGTGGATACAAGAATACAAACTAAACATCGAAAGAAAATACATAACGAAATAACAAGAAAGTGCAATGCCAACAGATCACAATTCAAACTCGACACACTGTATTATGTTCATAAAAGATTGAATGGTGTTACAGCACACAATATTGTTATCTAGTTGATTCCAATGATGGATAGCTGACGGAAAAAGGGAATGTTTGTGAGCGTTAACACGACTGAAAGGTTGGTGGATTGACTTGGAATGGTTCAGTCGCAATGAGTGTTTAGGCGGGTCTAGCAGGTAATGAGATCGTGATATGCGGAATTGACCATGATATAATTGGTAAAGAAATTTTAGTCGCGAGATAATTCTGCGATGCCAAAGAGGTTTTAAATTTGCCATTGCGAGCAAGCCTGCACAACTGGATTGCCTCGAGAAGTCAGAATATACAAATCTAACTGCCAACTTTTGTATTCTTTCTATTTTATTAATGAGATGCTTTTGATGTGGACTCCAGATGAGATCGGCGTACTCTAAACATGGTATAATTAGTGTTTTGTATGCATTACGTTTAAGGTGTGGTGGTGCAGTGCGCAATTTTCTCCTCAGGAAGGATAGCTTCATCTCGGCTTTACGACATATGGCTAAAACATGTGGTTCCCAGTTGAGGTTCGATGAGAGAGTAACGCCCAAGTATTTTACTTGGTCACTTTTGTCGATAGTTGTGTTTCCTATAGTATATGTAAAGTTAAGGGGGTTGGTCTTATTTGTGAATGAAATGAAATGAGTTTTGGTTGTGTTTAATTTCATGCCCCAAGTATTGCACCAGGAATAAATCATTTGCAATGAATTGTTCAGATTAACTTGATCGTCTGAATTGTGTCCGACTGTGTACACGACACAGTCGTCGGCGAATAGTCGCATTTGAACAGGGTTATTAACAGAAAATTGAATGTCGTTAATAAACATTAAAAACAAAAGTATGTTTTAGTAAACATTAAAAACAAATATGTAACGAATGTTACATTGCTACAACTGCGGATAGTCAAAACTTCAAATACAGCTGGCGTTGCCCGAACACGAGGCTGCGCTCAGCGAATTATTTTTTAATTTGTCATAGCTTAAGTCGTCGCTTCAGTTGTTCATCAGCACAACATATTCTGCACGTAAAAATCCGTTTGAGGGGCACTTTTCCATTGAATGTCTGACTTGTCATTGGCCCATGTGCCGAACTTTAAATGGCTGAAACGAAGAAGAAGCGGGCATAAACAGCCTCCTGTGAAATAGCTGCCAGACAGGACGACCCGGGGACCTAAGCCGAGCTCTTAAAAAATACCCTGGGCCGGCGCCAGGGGGGGCTCTGCCCCCCCATGAGGCAGTCCGGGGGGGGGGGCCCAAGCCCCCCAGCCCCCCCGTACTCTCCGCCTATGGGCAGACCCCACGGCTTGTGGAAATCGGTTTCATGCGAAGCAGTCAGCGAGTAGTTCTAGCTATGCAGCATTTGTTGGCTCTGAGCCAAGCGTTACGAGGTGGATCGACGTGCTGTAAGTGTAGTACAGTTGTGTGCTCATCGTGGGCTTACCAGGCACGTCGACAGCACTGGCGTTTAAAGGGTAACTTAGGGTTTGACGCAACGTCAGCACTCACGTTAGAGCCCATACGTCAGTATTATCGAAACTTAGTGCACTTTACGATGCGATAATGTGAATATCATACGTAACTTTCGTTAGCGTATTCCTCCGAGGTCGAGCAACGCTTTAATATAGCTTGCTAAATCATAGGAATACAAATGTAATGTTTATTAGACTGCTATAAAAGCGGAGCCAACACTGGAACCGCAACTGACGTTAACCTAGCATGACGCCTAATACATATGTAGTGTTTATTGCTTTGTTATAAAATTATATAGCCGGTACTACAACCACAATCGACCTTGCATTGCCATTACGCTTACATAGGGTGTTTTTCCAAAGCAGTTTCTAGACCTGGCGTGGCTCTGTGGTAGAATACCTGACTGCCACGCAGAATGCTCGGGTCCGTTTCCTGCTGGGATCCCGACTTTTATTCTTTGCATTCGTCGGGTCAACGGTACCGATGTCGGTTTTTCTTAACGCTCTCGCATTTAAATTACCACTGTCTGTTCTCGCCGTTCCTGGGCAGATATAAACCAAGGGCCTCAAACACGCAGTCTGTGGACGTCTCGCTAGCGGCCCGGCCCGCACATGGCTGTCTTCGTGCTGTATTTTTTCCCCCTTGATGAACAAGTCAGCTCTCCGGTCGAGGACGAGTGATGAATGCATGCGATCGACTGTGAGGATCGTCTCTGCACAAGAAGCGTGCGTTCCTCCTCTCGTCGCAGCTAAGCGGTGCCAGGCATCAAGTCAGTGTATTTGGAATGGCAGTTATTTTGAGCCTCACAGGGAATAACGTTTGCGATAAATTAACACGTTTCTCGAATCCTGACGCCAAATACTCATCAGAAATGCCCCATATATTTTACGCGTTTTATTAATACTCTGTAAATATTTCGACACGAGCAACCAACTTGCCCAAGGAATCGCACTCCTTCCCGTCTCGAGCAACGGTCATCTGCTTACTGCTTTGTTTACTCATACGTCCATGCGAGACGGCACGCAGCATACTTCACCCCTGCTGTTTCATACACTACGTGCTTGGGTGGGCCTCGTAATGAAAAAAAAAATACATACCACATGACTTACCAAATCATTTCGTCGTTTCCAGAACCAGCGGTACGCTTTCCAGAGCACGCTTTGTTTTCTTTTAGACGCCTCGCAAGCTGGACACCTTGGCAGACATCGCATCGTTGCATCGAGTTTAGCTAGAGTGTAGTTTAGCTGGTTTAGCCGTTTAGTTATAGTTTAGTTACTCGAAACACCTGCTTTTAAAATGCGCTGTCTGGCTTTAGGCTACCATTGGTCGGTCGACTTGACGCTGAGCTCGGCCAGACTTCGGCACGGCTTGGATTCAGCTTTTTTTAACAGTCGACGCTGTTTAGGCGAAAGTCCCTAGATTTCCCCCTGTTCTTAGAAAAACAGGAAAAAATCTAGGGACTTTAGTTAAAGCCGGCCGTAAAAACTTTGGCGTTCGCAGGAAACCGCAGGTGTTAAACACTCTGCTCGGCGAAGTGGAGCTCGTGAAAGAGAGAGCGGGAGAACTAAAGGCAATGAAGACATAAGAAGCTAGAATGACATAGAAAGAGAGAGAAAGTGAAAGAAGGAAACAGACACGAAAAAGAGATAGAAGAAACACAGAGAGCAAGACAGAAAGAGAAATAACGAGAAACAAAGAGAGAAAGAAAGGGAAGAAAGAGAAATAAAGATAGAAGGAGAGAGAAAGAAAGAAATAGAAACAACAGGTACAAAAACAGATACAAGAAACAAAGGGAAAGAAAGAAAAAAATAAAGAAAAACAAGGAAGCTCTTCCTTCAGGCTTGGCACTACTAGTGCGCCTAATTTTTTTTTAATGCAAAAGCCTTAGATGCCTCATCAAACACAAAAAGAGACCGTCGGCGTCAACACGAGTGACACAAAAAATCATCATCACGTGATGACGTTACCATATGACGCCATCATGACGTGACATATTGCCAAAATTTGTGGCGTCGTCACATGACATCGTCACTTGGTCAAAGGTGGGCCGATCCTCGAGGCAGTGCAAAACCACACTAGGTGCTGAAACTTTTCGGGCGGTGAGGGATCAATACATTGACTAAGAACAAAAAGAAGATGGCTTTCGCTTTCAAGTCGTCTTAGGCGAGTGCATAAGGGACCTTGTGAAGATTTTTCTTTTCCTTTTGTCAAAGTTGCATTGAGGTAGTTTATCGGGAAATTTATGGCCGTGCTCGTACAATCGGGTACAATTTCCCTGAGGAATGGCACGTACTGGCAGGAATAGCTAACTTTTCAGATAGCGCTACCGTCGGGACTGGTCCACACTGCACTATAGGCAGGTCTGCTACGATAGAGCATAGTGCCCAGAATAGTCGAGCCTTGCCATTAAACCATGACGACAGGAGTATCAGAGCATGCGCTGCGTCTTTATCAAGAGACGACATTACTAGCATATAGATGCAAAAGCAGGATTCTTTTTTCAATAAAGGCCACTTTTGGCTGGTAACTGGCTCGCCACGAGCATGTAACATGCGACACTACAAGACTATCGTGAGAGATATGGCCACATCCTTCAATACACAGCGCCATAATTCACAGGCACCTAAAATAGAAATAGAGATGTTTGAGCAACTGTAGTCGGCAGTTAAATAAGCACCGACACAAAAATATTACACCTTGTTTTTTCTACCGCAATAAGTAGCTAACAACCCATTTATCACGACCAGAAGCCTCATCTGTATGAGCGCGCGACTGTTCACTATTTTAAAACGTTTTTACAGTGCCCAGTTGTAGTTTCGGTTTCAGAGGGTGTCGAGAGATAGGATGCAGAGCGGTTTTTTTTTTGTAAACACAGATGGCTATGTGACAAAACAAAACAGCATATGGCATCACATACACGTGAGAATCGCGTTGACAACTGCGGAAGTGCACGCAAGGACCATGCCAGCCAACACGAACTGGCGACGTAGCTAGTTGTTGGTTGTTTGCACTCGAACCAAGTCGATGTCGGTGTCGCAAGGTACTCCGTTTCAGGCGCTGTTGCGTGGCACACATTTTATAAGTGATTTTAAATATGTTCTTGGATATATTTGCAGAGGATGTATGCGTGTTCACACAAATCTATCTCAATCTCACCTCCAAAATTTTGTGGGCACGAGAAGACTAGTGTGACCAAGCCGAGAATGCTATTTGCACTACACAGACAGGGAAAACGCCTTAGCAAACAGCCATTTATTGAGTAAGAAAACTACATATTTCACGTTTCCAGCACTCACACACACATGCCAAGAGGCATACAGTACTTGCAAAGTCACAAGCTAGTTGCAAAAGGCACTCCTCTTTCACTTGGAGCCAGGCTCCTAAAAACACAACCTAAAAAACATTCTGATCCCTTTGAGGAAAAATCAGTTTTTTTTTCCACCGGCTTTTGGAATCACAAAGGATAAGCACCCAAGCTCTGCATGATGCAGTTGCTTCACCTCCATTCGCTTCAATTAAGCAGAAAATTTCTGCTACACATATTTGTTTAGAAATGCCGAGTAACTCGTCATCAATTAAAAAAAAAAAGGAACATAAAAAAACACATCAGTTTAATATATATGTTAACTTATTCTTAAACAAAGAAAGAAATTGCCATTGTTTTTTCATGGTGTAAAACTAATGGCAATATCTCCTATACTTCTAAAATCTGTGACACAGATGTGATGCTGATGATGTCAAAGTCACAGATTTGACGCTACTTTCAGTGTACATGAATCCACCCATCAGCTTATTACAATGACATGTTTCTTCAATGAAAAGCAATCACCTAGCAACAAACACATGCTTCCGAGATCAGCCGCATCAAAGAAAATCATTGTAGGAATTTTTAGGGCCACGCCACCACTCGCAGTAAAACTGATGAGTCTGCACTTTAAAAATGCAGTCTGTCGATACAGGCTTTATTATTTCATTTATGACTCCCTTTAATCCCTTAAGTGCCGATTAAATTACAAAAAATTGTTCCAAATTGCCCAATTTTTTCATGACGTGAAATGCTTCGTAACATGTTCAAAACAGAAAAAACTTGCAAAAACGTTTTACAGCTTATAAAAATGCTTCATTCATCATATTTTGCACAGTCATGTAATACGCAGGCCCGTAGCCAGGAATTTTTTTTGGGGGGGGGGAGGGCACTTGCTGAAGACCTTGAAAAACATGTATTTTCATTATTTATTTTTCGTAAAACAACCCCCTCCATCGGAATTTCGAGAGGGGGGGGGGGAATGTACCACCCCCCCTTCCCCCCCTCCGGCTGCCGGCCTGGTAATACCTCACACCTGGGGCATTTGATGGGTATTCCGAAAGATTTCTGCAACTCCAGAAAGTATGGGTTCCATTTGACTTCCCGTGGAGAAAATGTACTTATTCCTCGATGGTTCAATACAATGAGGCTACCATCTTTGTGGTTGCGTTCAAAGCACGGCACTGTGCCATGTTCGTTTTATAACGCGCGGGAGACGCAAGGCACGCATTTCATTCAATAAAAGCGCCAATCGCGAAACCTGTGCTGCCATCTATGTTTTAAATAGGAAAACATCATTTCACGATCTGGGCTAGCCAAAAGGCTCTAGAAACATTGCTGAAGAGCCATGACGAAGCACAGCTCATCATAATCAGTTAAAAGGTTAACACAATTGACAAGTAAGGATTGAGTTACTTGGGTTCTTGTAAAAACTATTTTATTTTCAATTTGCAAGTCTGAGCTTAATTCCTTCATCAGACTTTCATGGAAGTGAGTCAGCTGAAACATGCACAGCAAGAATGGATAGACATACTGCCCTACACCACCAGTAGAGAATGCACGCTAAAATATAAAGTGTGATGAGAAACATGTAAGCTGATACAAAAAAAATGAAGACAGTAACAGAGGAAAAATAGGAATGAGAGAATAAATATGACGACACAATATTAGTGGGCTCAGCTGCCTAAGAAATCTGCCACAATCATTGCATGGAACATACAAGAAACATTATTACACTGTTAAAGGGTTTCTGCAATGCTATGAGGTCTGCAGAAAGACTATGAGAATTCAGGGATGCGATAATGTAAAACTATCCCATTCTGTTTTTAGTCCGCAATCGGGCAGTATGTGATTGGTCGAAATTTTCCAGGTCTTGTCCACGGTGTTTGTTTGTCATGGAATGCAACGAAACCCGCGAAAGTGCCCCATTATGTTACTATGCCAAACAAAACTGAAAACTTTTCGGAATGGCAAGGGAGTTGTTTTGAATAGAATAGATAATGGCTGCCCACCAGCTGTTTTGACTTTGAACACTCATAGGAGAGAGCGAATTGATTTGTGTATGAGCATATTTGGCGTAGTCTTATATTGGTGTTCTAGCAGTTTCTTTTCTTTCCGAAAGAAATTCCTCGCTATTTTCTATTCTGCTTCAGAAAAGAGGCATTCTCCGGCTATTCCACAAATTTTCCAGTTTGTTTGACTTGATCTAGCATAATCACTGCTGACTTATCTTGATGTCACGCACTTTTTGCACTTTCCAGTCACCGCATGGTCGACAAGCAAAATGCTCGGCTGAAGATTTTCGACTAACTCGACCAATCAGGGAGGGTCAATGGTGAATTTACAATAAAAACAAAACAAGATAGAGTTACGCTATACTGGCCAAAGATGCAGTGCAATGGTGCAGTGCTGGCTGTTGAGATGAGATGCCATTCAAACCACTTCCCTGTGCCAGTGCATTGCAAAAGATCTTTCCTACTGCAAAAGACAAAGCAGTTGGCTCCCTTATGTAAATGTAAACATGCGAATAAGAGTGCCAGGTATATATGCTGAGCGTTTTGGTCATATTACTACCACGTTTGTGCTTAAATTTTATACATAGGTGGTATTTTGGGGAATGTTCATGTTACTGCAGTGTTCAAATGCAATCATTCCCCGTCCTGCTCTAAATGAATCAAAGCAGCATGCAATATGGTATGCGCAGCCTGCAACATGTAACGTGCAACATGGTAGCAGTGTGCAACTTGATATGCAACACTTTTTGTTTCAAAAATGACAGAAGGAGCCATAGTTTCTGAGAAGAAAAATTGACATTTGGCTATCATCACAACACATGCATTTTCTAAAAACTTTCTTATGAGCAAGACAGGGCAGTATTTCACCCAAACTTAATATTTACCTCTTCAGTGGACAGATTTTCTATGACAGTAACATAGACAACATTTCATGGCTTCTTTATGTAAACATCTCAACAACTTATTGGAAAAGTGAAGCTTATCATCACAACACAAGAAAATAAGATAAAATAACAGTGAAGAGCCAAGCTTGAGTACTTGTCGTTTTTTTTTTCTAGGAACACATGGACAAATCCAGTTTGTCCATTGCAGAGGAGTTTAATTGCATGCAACGTCAAACACACCTATTTATGAAATAAGCATTTGGACAAAGCAATAGCTTAGCCAGATGAATCATACATACCTGGCACTCTGGTTCATGCAATGCTCAGTACACAGTACTGTACACCATAATTTGTAAACAGTAAGTGCATTACAACAGCATGGAGCATCACTCCAGAAGATGCGAGGTTTGCAAGTCTGCACTGTTCACATAAACACCGCTACATTCTGCTCAATTGTTCACATCTAATGTCGGCTTATCACAGCAATGAATGATCTTGGTTAACGCCAACCCATATTAAAGCGCTGTCATCTACTGGAAAGATGTCAGCAGTCGTAGTCTTGGCTCACAGACTCACCATTACTTGCTGCAATGCAACTGAAGCTGTAAGGTCTTTTGATTATGAACGGAAACGTTAGCTGCACTACAAGTATGGAACACCATGCAAAAGAGAAAGCTTCGTTTTGTTAGCAAGTCACAGAAACAAAAACTTACAGTTCTCATGGCCAAAAAAAGCTAAAAAATGGAATGTGCTACCCTTGGATTGTGCAAATGACAATTCCTCTCATACAGGGACTACCAACTCACGCGATACTCTCCCGTCAATAAAACCCCCCACCATGATAAGAGCTCTATCACAGCAGGCTCTTCAAATACAACGTGAACATGCAAAATAAAAATAAACGAAAACATCCAAACATCTCCATGTGTGCCACAGTGAGGCGCTAGCAACCAAACTCAAGTTGAAAACACCACAGCACTTCCTTCTTAGCTTAACTGCACCAAGTTAAACAAGTCAAACACAGGCATATTAAAAGTTGCCACGTGCTGAAAAATCTTATAAATTTGTGGTACTTCAATGCGCCAGGGGTTAAAAAAAATAAATATTACAAGACTGATAGACAAAACGTTTGTGAAATGTGAAATTAGCTCTTAGCATTTTAAGCTTATGCCACATAGGTTTTAAAAGCAGAAAGTTCATGATCACTTTTTACACTAGGCAATGTAACATGCAGTGAACTCTTTCTCTGTGTGTCCGTTGCTGGCTAGTGAGTCCACCAGCATAAAGTCCCTTATGTAATACCCCTTCGTGGGGCCTGCTAAATAAGCAAATGAAGCTGGGAATCAAGCCAGCAACCTTTTTTGCTTGCCGACAAAATGCCATGGCTGCCAGATTGCCACATATGCTCAACAGTAGCTGTGCTAACATGACTGACAGTGAGAAATATTTTAGCAGGAGCCATGCAACATTTTCTAGTTTTGGTCAAGAACTGAGCAGCAGGTTTTCAGCTATGAAGTCTATATATACACCTCGGAAAATAGTAGAGACTACAGCAGGCTCTCCTTGACATGCCTGTACGATCTACTGCTGGATGGACACCTTCAGTAATGAATGTTTACATAAAGCTCGTTCATATAGAATGATATTAAACCAGGTGTGTATGATCAGGAGAAAACATTAGGTAGTGCAAACAACACAAAGTCAATGCTACACCCATCCAACATGTACACTCAAACCTCACTATAACGAAGCTGCATCTCAGACGAAAATAACTTCGCTATATCCGAAAATTCGTTATAACCATATATTCCTAACACTGTAAGTATTGCAAGATTATTCTTCATTTACTTCGTTATAACCGATATTTCGTTATATCCGTGTTCGTTATATCGAGGTTTCAGTGTACTGTAATTTGATAAGCAACAAGAATAGCAGCGGGTGATGGAATAAAGAATGAGGCTTAGTGTGGCGATGCTAAGACCAGGCGAAGGAAGATGCATGTTTTTGCCCAAATAACGACACAGTTAAGAATGCTACAACACGCTGGCACACATACTCTGGCTAAACACGCTTTCACACTGTGTGACTCTGAACTTGCACACTTGCGTATTCAAGCAACGAAATACAGTTCTGCTGTTTCAGCTAATTTAAATTTAGCAATTGATTCCCTTGCCTGAGCAAAGTGGAAAATGAGAGAAGAAACTGCAGAATGCATGATAAACAACTACTATAAAAGAATCACTCACGCGCTTTTGTTCAATCCGTAGTTGGCGGCATCTTAAGGCACACTTGCAGCATTCGGCCATCCACTAGGAACCTAGAGCAACGATGAAACTAACTTCTAGACGAATGAAACAAGTGAATGGACAGCATGTGGCACAAATGTAAGCATAGGTGTGGCATCGTGAGGGCAACACTGGAGTCTAGGATGCATGCATTCGATGGCGAATGTCAAATGAGGTGAAAGGTGCCTGTGGTGGCAACGCAAGCAAAAGCCTCAGGGAGCCACGAGCTGCACATCTGTTGCTGCCGCAAGCAACTTTATCGTCTACTGTTTCACACAGAGCATTGTGAAAGCCCCCATGCAAGTGTAGTGAAGTCATAGAAGTCTCACTCCGTACGGTTCACAGTGCTGTAATTTCTTACCTGCAAACACTTATGTGGAATACCTACTTCATATATTACAACTGCAACTAGCTGAACTAGCTGTCACAAGGCTACTCCAGGTTACCTAGTATTACAGCAGAATCTCGTTAAACGGAACCTCAAGGGACGGAAAAAGTTGTTCCGTTAGTAGAGGAAGATGTGTGGAGGTGCAGCACCACCTTGCAGAGCATTGCGAGAAGCACGACCACAAAATTGACTTCGAGAGCGCTTCCATCATAGAAAGAGAAAGGAATCTGGGAAGGAGGCTCTTACTCGAGTCCTGGCACATCCAGAACACACCTGCGAATGTGAACCGGTCCCTCGGAACAATGCCTCCGATCTACGTGCACGGCCTCCAGAACGTGAGGGAAAGAGAAAGGCGGAGCCAAAAACAAGCTGCGACGAAGCCCCCCTGATCAGCACAGTCACCCCTGAAGAAGAGACCAAGCCGGTCTCGAAACGTCGGGTTTCCTCCAAGAAATTGTGGCTGGAGGTATTTCAACTTCTTAATTCTTCCACCCAGCCAGACAGACTTCTGTCGAAATGTTTACATTTAAGCACCATCTGTGGGACACACTCTCAACATTGTTTAGGTATGTTAAGCATTAAGAAGCGAATGTATCAGCTAGTTTGTTCAGTGGCATAAGGCACGATTCACAGCTACTGGTTGGACTAGGCTTAGCTTGTTTGGGTTTCAAGGAGGTGCCAGTGACATATTTATTCATTCAGAATAAAAATATTTTGAAACATCAATCTTAATTTTCCAACTGGTGGCCGAATAACATGGAGACTATTTGTGACCATTTCTTAGAGGTGGCTATATAAATAGAAGACAGGTGTTGCAAGAATATATTTCAGATTGTCCCTTTCTTGAAAAATATCTTTCAGAGCTTACTCCTGTGGCTCTGTTTAGAGAGAGAATTGTTAACGTTTTGATTCTGATTACCTAAAGCCTTTTTTGCATTACTTAAATGCTAGGGGCGTGTGAATATTCAAAAATTTTGAATAACGATTCTAGTAGCGTTCCATTCGATTTGGTGCTCAAATTGAATAAGGTATATTAGAAAAACTGAATACTTTTCGAATAACAAGCACCAATGAAAAAAACCTCAAAGAAAGAAACGTTGGAACAGAGAGGTACAACATTTCTTACTTTAATCGTAGAATTACCAAGATGTATGCAGCCCAAGGTTTTACGGGACTATCGACTTTAGAGTGATCACAGGAAGAAGGCGTTTTTGCTTAAAACTCCAGTGTCGCCGAAGCGACAGAATAATAAATCCACTGTCTTCATCATGACATTTACGATGATGTTGACTCATGAATATTGTTTAAGATTTATATACAAGTTTTATTTAAAATCTATTGATTAAGTGCCATGTTGAATACTGTAGTCACTTCTGTATTTCAAACTGCAGTTGCAAAATATTTCTAAGGCTCTAGTAATTACTGTATATGAGCTTATGTCAGTTTAGACAATTGTGGTATTTTTGTCGGTTAAAAATAATCGTACTGTTCTTTTGATACACTTTGTGAATATTTGTTTGAAATAAAATGTTGCAGAATTTTTGGGCTGTTTCGAAAACAGTTACATTACCATTCTAGAGCTGCTTTGAAAATGGTTGCCTTAGCATTCGAAAACTATGCTAATAGTATTCAATTCGTATTCGATTTGGTGTCATCGCCATTCGATTCATATTCTATTTAGGGGTGTGCCAATGTTCGAATTTCGAATTCGAATCAAATAGTACCTAATCAAATAATTCGATAAGACTTTCGAATAGCTAGTATTCGAAGTTTCGAATAATTCGACAGGACAAATATCTAAAATGCGACAAAGGCTAATGGTGCAACTTGGTTAGGGTAGGGTGGCGAAAACTAACTCTAACGTCACAGTAGGCCTTTCGTTAAACTTTCACTGACATCCTGGTTCGAAAGCGAGCCCATGATGATGTTAAACGAGATTATGGCATTTCTGCACGTAGAAAAACACATGAGAAAAATGTCAAACCCTTCACAACTTCGTTCCCAAAACGAAGACACGGACTTCTTGCGTAGTTCGGTTGCGTATGCCGCAAGCATAGTAAAACGTCCCGACTTTGGCCTGCGAAACCCTCGGTCATTGGCTTTGCATGTAAAAATTTGTTCACGCTGGGCAGTCACCACTGCAGCACCGAACCACTCGTTCAGAAACTCCCATCGTTCCGGCACTCAGTTGAAACACTGATGTGAACGGGCGCCCGAAGATTTTTGGGCCCGGAGCACCCATGGCGATGAAGCACATTACGTTGTCAGATGAGCCGTATTGCGCGACCATGGCGAAAAAAACTAGCTACCGTACCCACCTCTCTTAGCTGTTAGGAGGTTGGAAGTGGCGCTGCTGACTGGAATATTGGCAGCTCTTCTATCAACATGCCTGCGCGCCCATAAAAGGTGAAACAAAAGCCACTCCCGAACAAGTGCGTAATAGAACTGTCGGCACGACGTAGCACTTCTGATTTTTCCTCTGTCTTGCCGTAACTGGCGGTACACATGTCATGTAAATATTATTCGATATTCGATATTTTTGGCCACTATTCAGCACTATTCGATTCGAGGTGAAATTTCACTATTCACACTCCCCTAATTCTATTCGGTTCTAAAATACTATTCACACACCCCTACTAAATGCAAACTCAACCAATCAGGATAATGTTGCTTCATTTAAGACATAATTCCGGTCAAGTAATTTCCGTTTACAGAGATTTTACCACACATGTACATCTATATGCTACAATATGTAATGTAATAGGTTTCAGCAACGTGGCTCGTAACAGAAAAATTACATTGTGGGGTTTTACGTGCCAAAACAACGATATGATTTAAGAGGCATGCTGCAGTGAGGGACTCCAAATTAGTTTGGACCACCTGGGGTTCTTTAATGTGTACATAAATCTAAGACAATTAGCATTTTTGCGCCTCTGCTCAGATCAGTGTAGAGTATTCCACATTTTGCTCCAGGGTAGAGTAAAAGTGCTATGCAGTGCACTATAACTGCATAAAATGAAAAGGCTTCGCAGTTTAAAGGCAACACCACTTCCTGCCATCCTATCCCATACATTGAGTGATTTTCTGATAACTGTGTATATTGAGAACAGTGGCTTCTGAGCCTACTTCAATGAGACAGCTGCCGACAGTTCCTATGAGTAACCAAACTCGTTTCTTCAAAATGCGGTTGTTAGTTAGTTGCTGTTCTGAAACTATAAAATGATACATCAGGACGGCAGTATAGGGTGATGAGCTAAACAGTAGTGCAAATGGACACGCCGGAAATAGTGGCATTTCAAATGAATCAGCAGAAACGTCACGACCTCTGCGAGCACTTGGTGCTACAGTGAGGCATTTTGCTGTGCTAAATGAAACTTCAGTTTCACATAGTACAATGTGAAACTGAAGGCACTGCCGAGCATGATTTAACAATACGGAGTCTGCACCCGATAAAAGTGCAGCTACCTTGTTCTCAGCAATGCACTGGACAAGCCTCAAGACAGTGCAGGAGCATGTGCGTACCAGCTCAGCTTCAGTCCCCAGATAAGCTTTCTGCGTGATTGAACAGCAAAGACTTTATGGCAATGCCTGAGCTTTGTTTATGCAAGATCGATGCTCAGTAATACACCTCTGAGTACCATATTACTCCTAGCATGATTCAACAATCTTTGGGGTTTTATGTCCCTAAACCACAATGATTATGAGGGACGCTGTAATGAAGTGCTCCGTAAATTTCGACCACCTGTTCTTTATTAAGCACCTACATCTAAGTATACACGGGCCTCTAGCATTTTGCATTCATTGAAGTGTGGCCACCGTGGCCAGTATTAGATCCCGTGACCTTCGTCCTAGCATGGTTTGAAAGCAGGCCCTTTATGGAAGAACACTGCTAAAACTGCAATGATGCTGCACCTTTTTCTTCCTTTCAAGATATGATACAGTAGAAATTGTTCCAATCCTGACATGATTTTCTGTGCAAGCTGTGCTGCCTAAGCAAGATGGACGACAGCTGCCCCACAAAGAGAGGACGTGAACTAGTTACCTGCTTCGAAAAACAAGGTGAAAAAACTATCCAGGGACTTAAACCTCAATTAGACGTGTTCTGGCACATCTGCAGCATCAGGGCAACCATGCATGCTCCTTGCTTCGGTTGCCATCAAAAACACCACAAAATGGACTTGCTTTTGGTGACGACCTAGTCGGTACATACATGCTCAAAGTTACAAGCATCTAAAAGCAGACAGAGCACATCAATCACGAGGGCTGGGCACTACCTTCGAAGTATGCTAACATTTTTTTTTGAGTAACTTTGTTCTAATAGGATGAATGAAGGCCTCTGCCCATCGTTGATTGCATGTGCTCGGTTTGCCTTAAGGCTCATCCACACCTGAGACCTGCACCGGTTGGGGGACTGATGCTCACCCCTGCATGCACTTACACCCATCGCTCCACAGAATTCACGTCTGCTCGCATACGGCTCACACTGCCACTGCTCCGTAAAATAAGCTGACGTCCCGTTCCTGCACATCTGGTTGGTTCAGAGGTTTGTGACTGCATTCGTGCGACTGAAAAATCGAGCAGCGAGCGACTGAGCCAAAGCGACCATTTGCTAGCAGTTGCGTTGCGACTAACTTGGTTGCGTGACCGGTGCTAGTCGCAGGAGTGAACGAGCCTCTGGTGCTATATGTAACTTCGATGGTGAAATGAAACAAACGCACAAGTAGTGGAGCTAGGTGTAGGGTGGTACCACGGCGGCCAGTGTGTCGGCAGCCTGCTGGATGACCTGCACCAGCAAGGCATAGTGCTGCCTCAGTACGTCCAGGTGTGGACCTGGATCGGTCGGGGAGCCCAGCTCATCCACGAGGCGCGTGAACTCATCCATGATGCCTGGGAACATCTCGTCCATGTACGTAGGCAACTCTGGTGGGGACAACACCAAGTGCCTGCAAGGTACGGACGCAATTGCTTAAAAAGCCCAGGTGTTACACTGGCATCTCAAGCCCAGTGGCGTAAATCCAGAAAAATCACAGGGGGGACACAAATCTCGCTATGGTGGCCATTTTGTTTTTATAAATATAAGTGTTGTTTTCAATGATGTAAAATTTCAAATTATGCTTTGATATAAAAAAAACGAGCATGGGTTCACATCTCACGTAATTTTATTGTGCTATTCAGACTTCTTAGAAACCAGTCGAATGGCAGTCGCAGTTTCAATCTTACAGAGCTTAGGGTATTGAACACAGTTACTACTACGATATAAAGAGATATTAAAAAAAGTTGAATATGAAATGCTCTGTAGAGTATGAGTAGTGACCATCTAGGAGATCAAAATATGCATTCGACTAGCTTAGTCATCAGGCTATATGATGTTTGAAATATGAATCTCAAGGGTGCGTCCCCCAGCCTGAACACAAGGGGTGTCAGGACCCTCCCAAACCCCCCTTGTTTTATGCCACTGATCTCAGAAGAGGAATGTTGAGAGGTATTCTTCGTCATCGGAAAACAGTGCCAAAATGGAGACAAAGCAGACAGGAAGGTAAGGACGAGAACAAGTGCTGACTTTCAACCAATGGATTCAATTGATGGGTTATTTGATTAAGTAGCGCACAAAAGGACACAATCATGCACACATAAAATGACGCAAACACAAGTACAGTCGCCGACCGTTTATTCGGATGCCGAAAATTCAGACATGCTCGTTTATTTGGACACCTTCGCGGCACCGCCACTCGTCCCATTGAAGTAATGTAAACTCACGACCGAAAATTCGGACGCCCCACAGTCCGCCGTTCGATTTTTTGAACTCCGGCTGGCTGATCGAGTGCGACGTTGACCGCCATGACAAGCTGTCAGCAAGCACGAGACTAAAAAGCCACCTAAACATCGCCCAATGTTAGCGGTGTAAGCATGTTTCATGTTGGCTACCTTGTGCCGCCGAGCAAAACTAGCGCCGTGGTGTACCCAGAAATTCCCTAGTCAAGTTTGCGAGAGCAGACGAGAGCAACGAGAGGCCGGGTTGAAACTTGAAGTTAGAGGCACTTGATGGCGTGTTTGTGTATCTGTGTCATGCTTTGTTGTGTTACCTCGCGAGTGTTCGCTTAGAAGTGACTGAGATTGCTAAGACATCGACTCTGCTGTCAGTTTGGATGAAGCGCGAAAGACAGGGACAGAAAAGGCACACATACAACCACACATACTGCGCTATGTGTGGGTGTGTGTGTGCCTTTTCTGTCCCTGTCTTTCGCGCCAACTAGCCCAACCAACGCGCCAACCATCTAGCCAACAAGTTCACTCTTCGAGGTATCAGTGGTGTTCCGATTTAAGCGCCTGGTATAACTCAGTGCGCTCCAGAATGAGGGATTTGCCTTGTTAAGCTTCACCGCTGCACAGTGGCGTTATGCGAAGAAAACTAAACGTCACGCTGTGAAGCTCTAGCCCTTCGTGGCCGAGAAGGGTTCGCTGCCGCAAAGTGCTTGATAAAACATTTACGGCTTCGAAGCAACTTAAAGGAATCAGTCATCTCATGAGACTGTCCGAGACGTGTTAACATGAAAGCTTACAGGCGTATTTTCCATTTGTAATAATGGATATATCGAATTATTTCGCGATCCCCTTCGAATCCGATGGGTCCAACGGTCGTCAAGTGAGGTGAAACTTGAGGCACTCGAGAGTGTGCGTTGCGTTAAAATGTCTGTGTATGCCCTGCTTTATGTTACCTTGCGTGTGTTCGCTTGAATTTATACAGATTCTTAAGACTATCAGCAGCGCTAATAAATCCATCATCTGCGCATTTATTATTTGACCTGAAATGTAGCAGCTGCCGTTTGAAGTAGACATTCGTAGCGGCGCCTCGTCGCAATTTTGCAGCAAGTTGACGCTATGCGATCACGCTGAATTCAGGCCACGTGATTCATTGGTATCTTGTAATAATTTCTGTTGGCATAATTAAGTTTCTCCATGACACTATTCCAAGCTATTCCAAGAAGTGGCTTGGTCTGTTCTCTAATGTAGAGGGTTGCTGCTAATTCGTTTGCCTGGCGGGTAGAAGAATTGAAGAAACCTTTGCTACGCACTGGCGCATTTATTAGACGTTTGGGTGCTCGTACGGTGACTGGAGACTGCGTGGGCGCCTTTTTTTGTAATTAAAGAAGACAAAGCATCAGGTAACGTATGTGGCAGTTACGATTTCCCTGCTGGTGGGCTTCGCTGCACAACGAATCACTGTGGCATAACACAGCTGCAATGCCATAAAGCTGACTATAGTGAATCTGTCATCTTGTAGCACGTATATATAATGTAAATATATAGTGCATTGAATCCAAGGGGCAGTGCAAGCATGGCGTAAACAAGCAGGGTACGAGTCAAAATATGGGCGCCGTGCGCAGCACAGATTTCTTTGCGCTCCACAATGAATTGCTTTGTAAGTTTTACCGCTACACAGGGGTGTAATGCGACGAAAACTAAATGCCACGCTGTGAAGCTTGCTACCTGTGGCTGCAATTAGTTGCCGGAAAGAGTATCGCCAGATTGTTAGACTGATCTGACGAGAAAATAAGCAATCTGCATCGCTGCGCCTAGTGCACACATACTGTGCCCTAAGTAGGGAGGCCGGCTTCGGCATGACGCTCGTTCGCGTGGTGGCTCGATCGCCACAAGCATTTGTTTAAAACAAGCAATAATATTGATTATTCGGTGACTATATCGCGGAATATTGGAGCTAAATGTTTTTCTAAGGCACCTTTTGGGAAAAGCTGGCTTTTCTGGAACCACGAGACAAGTTCCGATCATGTCTCAAACTTCGTCGTCCAAAAAGGACCAGCTTCGTAAACTAATGCGCTTGATACGCTAGCAAGGTTAACACAAAAATGAAACCTAATGCACTGTGCGGCTATGCCTGCGCAGTGATCTCATTGAGCTGAAACAAAACTGATTCCCCCGCCTTGCGAACTGCGTGCCCCTTAGTCAAAAAGTGGCCCTTCTCAAAGAAAGCAGCAAGTATGCACCTTATTCGTGCGTCCATTAAATCAAGCCACCTGCATTTCCATGGTTAAATCGCATGATCAGCGTCCCGCACGCACAGCCACGGGACTAGGCTAGGTACATCTCGCTTGGAATTTCCTAGGGACAGCACCAAAAAGTGGTCTGGCAACGCGGGCATGTTTTGGTGGCTTTTTAGTCGCTCCCTGTCAGCAATGTTTACAAAATTTTGATAGGTTGACAGCACTGAAATGTTGCACTGGCTATAACTGGAGATCGTGCCAGTGTCAAAAATCCACGCAGAAGTTACCGATCTCGAAGGCTATGTTTGTTGGCTACACGTAACAGTTGCCTTTTGGCTTTAGCCAGTCACGTATCCATTGAACGGCTACCACGGCCAAACAGCAGGCCAAGCCAAGCCAAGCTTGGAATCGGCTCTGTGCGGTGTTTGAGGCGAATGACAGCGCGTACGAGTACGACGCGGATCCTAATTCGGACGAAGAGAGTACGACAACAGATTACAGAAGCGGTGCAACATCAACTAGACCAATATCGTTTCCTTTTGGCGTGTGAGGGTTTACGTTCTCATGTTTCTGTGACTAGGCCTGATCTGCATCCCGAGCTTTGTGTCCTGCTCATGCGAGGCCTAATCTGCTGAAATTGCTCCGACGCTGCCCGTTCCATGTGCGCCGTCGGAACTAAAGAAACGCGGCAACTACAAGGCCCTGACGATGGCGAAAAAAAGCGGCGATTATTCACCAGGTGGAAGTTGCTTGGGAGTTTTCGCCGAGTTGGGCGATGAGATCCGTCAGCTACTCAAACCAGCGCATGTGGACAGTGACTGCCGTGATGACGCACCTCCCACACACCACAGCCATCAAATGCGAATTTAGCGTAGGCTGTTGCAGTGCTATTGCCGACCCGCAGGGGTGGCCAAACATTGGCTGAAATACAGGCCGACTTGGTCGCGCGTAAGCGTATATGTGTACAGACGCGCACTAACAAATTTTTTCCGGCCGCTGGGCCAATAAAAGTGCTTTTTTCTGGCGAATCCTTTTTTTCGGACTCCCGATTATTCGGACTTTTCAGCGGTTCCCGCCGAGTCCGAATAAACGGTCGGCGACTGTACTTGGTGGGTTAAATTGTCCAGAATGCTCATAGATGTACCTTTCAACCTTAAAAAGAGTGTCCATTTGGGCTCTTTGGTTCATTAGCAAGAGTAGTGTTGCCCATAGGACAGGACAAAGGAAGGAACACAGTGATACACACAGAGTGCAATGTTGTGTATTTGATTCTAGTGTCATGCAATCACATACATATGGGGCAGACAGGGTGCTGCCTCAACGTGTGATGAAGCAAAAAAGGGGAATTTTCAAGGGCTCGCTTTTAGGGGCGAAGCACCTTAGGGTCTCGGCTTGTCGGCGGTGTATCGTTGTCTGCTGTCACCGCGTGCATCGTCGTGACCCATTTGCTTGCATGCATCGTCGGGTCCTGTCCATTTGCTTGAGCGCAAGAGAGGGTGCGACCACCTCGCTCGCCGTGTGGCGAGAGAGAGTGAACGGCGCGCGTTGACTATGGAAATGCTCTCTCTGTGATGAATGCTGAACTACCAGCTCGCAAGGAACGAGAACTGCGAGAGACAACGCCGACGCAGGCAGCGTCTGCTAGCGAGTTTCTTGAATAAACCAACTGTTCGCGCAGCGCAACCGTTCACCGGCCACCCCATATATATAGGCACTGGATCTTGACCTGCAATGTAGTGCCGATGGGAGACTTCTCTTGTGCGTAGTAGACCAATAAAGATTCACAGCATGCATGTTAACTAAAAGCGGACTGCGGGTCTCTGTGTCTATTCGTTATTCTGTCTCTCATTGCCCATTAGCAGTAATTTTGCTGTGGGAAACGCCGGCGCACACTGCATGCTTCGCCCCTCCACAGGTTTCACTTAGTGGAGCTCAAACACCCTTCCCTACATGCTTCACTCCTCCCCAATTTTTTTCTTCTTAGACACAACCTTAATGAGAACCAACACACAACGATGCCAAGGAAGGTATACAGGAACGTTACCATGTAGCCTTTTAACCGAACTGTAGTACAGTATAACCTCATTACAACAGACCTTCATAGTGAAGAGGATTTTGGTCTGTTGTAAAGGGAGTATGTAAGTACTGTTGCAACAAACTTTTATGTAAACGCTGAATGGGTCTGTTATAACCAGAGAGAATTACGAGTCACAAACATGGTCTTATTTTTAACGGGGGACCAAAAAAAATGCGATTTTCCAAAAATCGCATTTTCAGTTTTTGTAGCCCATTTTCTATCTGATTCCAAAATATCTTCACTGAAAGCTACGTAGAAGTGCTATAAAAAAATGTTTTTGCGTCTGCCGACTTGGAGAAAATTGCGGAAATAGCAAAAAAAACAGCGTTTTTCAAAACTATAGCTCGGCAACGGCGCAACCGGTCGCCACCATATTGGGCTCGTCGTGAAGAGCATTTCTCCGTGTTCAAGTTCTCTGTTTCAGCTAGCTCCTCCCTTCAGTAACAAGCGTACAAAAAGCACATGTTTGAAGTACAATTCAAGGCCTCCGACTGGCTGCTTCTGCCGTGATGCTCGCTTCGGGATCGTCATCTGCTGCTTGTGTGTCGCGAGGTCGCGGCTGTCGAAAATTGCGCAACTTAGTGACGCGTTCGCATTCGTTCTGTGTTCACGGGTCGACGATAATTTAGAACGTTTTAGTTTGGCAGCTGCAAGCAGAAGCTCAATCATCAGATTACGATAGTGTGCCGCACTCGTCGCGAACATCGCAGACGTACTCGTTGGACCCGCTGTTAGAGCTAGGTTCTTCTTATCAGCACTTCGGAGCTTATGACGAAGACCACCGCGGGACAACTCTTCGTACTCGCAATCGAGCATGACGTACTCTGAAACATTGGGTATCACGGCCACACACATTGCAACCGAGCTTTCTACTCGATCTCGTGGCTAGGCCTAACTCCACTGACGGTGCCGATGTACGAGAACAATCCGAACTTTGCGGGCCAGAACATCGCACTAGCGGACATGCGAAAGCGAAGAAGCCGCAATGTCCTTCGTCGCAAGCAATGGATCGCATCGCTCGCTGGCTCCTGAGAACCGTGGATGGGCATTTTGCGCATCGACAGTAGACTCCCCGGCCAAGCTCACCGCGCAGCGACCGCTTGGAGAAGCGTTGGCAGCGGCTAGCAATTTTGCGCGTCAGTATCCCAAAACGCAACACCAAGCATGCTGCGCACCAATTTTTTGTCGCTACAGGTAGGCATAGCTGATCATTGACAGACTGGAGGTCGGCGGCCTTCGTTCTTAAATCGGTACGTCGATATCCGCGGCGCGCTGTTCCCGTCCCGAAAGTATGCTAAGCGATGTTTGAAGTCGGAAGTTATTGAATTTGCTATGTCCGTGGTAGAAAAGTCCGCTCTAAAGGAGTCCTGACCACCTTGCTGGCCTGACATTTTAGTCAATTATATCCGAATGTCCGTTGTACCAGAATCTGTTGTAAACGAAGCTCAATCAATGGAACAAATACAGAGGTCGGCGTAACGCCGAAAATTGGTATGTAGTATCCGAATGTCTGTTATAAACAGATCCGTTGTAATGAGGTTATACTGTAATTATGATATAAATGTAAAGAAATTAAAGCGGACGAAAAGACAACTTGCCGCAGGCAGGGACCGAACATGCAACCGAAGTTTGCAGGTTCGGTCCCTGCCAGCGGCAAGTTGTCTATTTGTCCACCTCAAAATAACACAATGTTCAGACATGCAAACGTTACTGGCAGTTACTCCACAAATATTTTTTTCTTCTTTTGGCCCCTATCAAAATGCAGCCGTTAAGGCAGTGAATTGAAGCTGCTAACTTCTGGGAAACTTCAGTTTCTACCGTAAATCGCAAAAAAAGTCCCATGTACACACAGATCTCCAACTAATCATCAGTGGTACTTACTTTTTGTAAGGGTTTCGAGGCAAACCTCTGGGGTCGAGAAACACTCGTTCCAGCAGCAGCAACTGATCATTCACCATTCGGATGGCCATTGGACTGCACAACAGACATCATCACCCATTGTGTAGGTAACAAGCAAGCCCTCTCATAATCAGCAAGCGAATTCGTGGTGCGACGAGAAAGCTTCAGGCTGGACCATGAAGGTTCCACTCTGCCTAGCATCGAAAAAATGTTAACCTCATATAGCTAGGATTTTTTTTTTGCCTAAAGAAAGAACATTGAAGCTGCAGTTAAAAATGCTTGTGTGCAAGCTAAGAACATCCAAAATTACTCTCACCCCATTTCAATGCCCCAGGTAAGATCTGTAGACAAAAAAAAAGAAGTGACTGAAATGCTATAAAACAGTGGCTTTATGTTTGTATGTTTTCCCAATACATAAACTCAAACTTGGCAGGTGAGCCAGGCTCTAATTTTGCAGCAGTCTCTAAACTTTAAGTTCTGCAGAAGTGGTGGTATAAATTGATGCACCCAAATGGATACAACGCACAACATTCAATACTGCAGAGATAGTGATTTAAATTAATGCACCTGAATGGATACAAGTTCACAAATTTAAGTATTCACCCTCCTTAAAAGCTCAGTAGCAGGTGTTGCGTGGCATTGTTGTAAGTGTGCTGCAGTGTTCTCCCGCACTCCTACACAATGGGAGCACTTTAAGCTTTATTCTGCAGCTGTCTTGTTTACAGCATATGTTGTACTTTCGCGTTCTAAGGTGTTTTTTTTTAGACAATACAGATTTTTTAATAAAAATGCTATGATAGTGAGGCCTCAGTTGTTTTCACAAGCGAACTCTACGCTGAGGCGAAAAAACTATGCTGTACCTAAAGTTACATTTAAATGAGTAATTAACAAAAACTCATTAATTAAATTTTCAATTATTAACTTTAGCGCCGTTGTTTATATGAAGTAGTTGTAAGGTGTGACAATTTATGGCATGCCCATTTTTTAATCACAAAAGACGCACGTAATTTGAGATAATAACTGTCGAAATTCAAGGCCCAGATCCAGGCGATACTAAAACTGAGTGCACCGGGTGCACGCAGGAAATCCGTCAGCCCTGTTACGCCAGACTTGAAGCTCACGTGACGAACTTTGAAAAAAGACACGCCGCAGCAGAACATGGTCAGGAAAAACGGCAAGCCGTCTCAAATACCCAATCAGACAGCTTATTCTTTGCGTTTGGTGTAAAGTGCTTATCCTTTTCTTTGCTAAACTCGAAAGATGTGCGAAGAACTTGTCTGCTTGTCTGCGAGAAGTAGCGCCGCAGTAGCTGCCACCTAGCTTTAAAGGGGCACTGACACCATTTTTCAGAGGTTTGTTTACACTGCCATACACATCTCCTGTATACAGAGACGGCTCTGAGCGAGTGTGAGGCTCAGCAAATGCTGGTAAGATATCTTATCTTGATATTAAAGTTAATTTTCCCGTGGTGCACCTACCGACATTGACACAAGCTTGACGTCAGGCTACAGTACCAATTCTGGTGACTTCACACAGCAATCTGGCTAGTTGTGATGACGTCAGGCACCAAAATTTCCAAATTGGCCGCTTGTGCGTCACAAATGGAGCCACGGTGCGGAGCGGTCGTGGAAACGTCACGATATCTTGCGCGAGCACGTGACGAGAAGCTCATACTGTGTTGTGATGTCAGGGTACTGTAGGAACTGAAACTAGCTTTCAAAAACACACTGCAATTACTTTTTCAGAACGCACTCAGGCTTAGGAGTACATTTTCTAGGCTCTTGAGGGCTTGGCCTTTCATTTGACGCGAAAAAACGACAACTGAAAAATTTCGTGTCAGTAACCTGACACGAAATTAAAGTAACCTTTCACTGTACAGTGAAAGAAAAAGAGGAATTTGCGGTTTTCTTGGGTACAGCACGAAAAAAACGAAAAAGCACTACACACCAAATACAAAGGATAAGCGGTCCATTTGATTATTCGGGACGACTTGCCGTTTTTTCTGACCACATTCTGCTACGACATGCCTTTTTTTAAAAAATCGTCACGCGCCTAGATCAAGGCCTCGAATTTTGATGATTATTATCTGAAATTAAGTGCGTTTTTTGCGATTTTTAAAAAATGGGCATGTCATAAATTGTCACATCCTACAACTCTTTCATATAAACAATGGCCCTCAAGCTAATAATAAAAAATGAATTAATGATTTTTTGTTAATTACTCTTTTGAATGTAGCTTTAGGTGCAGCACAGTTTTTCTGCCTCGGCGTAGAGTTCATTTGCGTAGATGACAGGCGCCTGACTATCATATCATTTTTATAAAATATCTGTATTGTCTAAAAAAAACACCCTGTATAAATAGATTCAATAAAATAACTGTTGAGAATGTTGCCTAAACAGTATTCAAACGTTCAGAAATAGAAACAACTCTGTGCAAGCATCCTGCCACCTCAATTCCTAGTGAAGCGGTCTTTGTCACTTTCAGATGTGTTGTAACGCAGCTGAAACACATCCTCCGCCACGGGTAGGCCAAAACAAACGCTTTGTCATGGGTAGGCCTTTAAACAACCCGCTCATTGTGCAACTCGCGTGTTTTGACGCCTCGTGAAATTAAACGCTTCTGCCATGCAACGTTACATGCGTTAATGACAATCCTCGTACTACTTAAACATTTATCTAGTGTTTTTTCTTGAAGCAATTTTGACCAGGGGCGTGGCTCTGAGTTAGAACACCTGCTTGCCATGTAGAAGGCCTGGGTTTGATTCCCACTCGAACTGAATTTTCTTTATTTGCATCTGTCTCGAATTTTTGCTCAAGGACAACGCTGATTTCTTGCTCACAATCAACCGGAATTTCTGCAAAACAAGCTTTTTGACGCTATCACGTTAACATGTTACCCTGAAGGATAAGTCAACTCACTCAGAGGTGTCGAGGCCATTCTGGCGGGAGTGGAAGTTGTAGGCTGCATCTGAGAAGTTTTGAACAGCAGCATCTAAAGGACCTGGAAAGAAAAAGCATTGCATTCATTAAGGCATAAGGTAAACACGGCATGTTAAATCTCTACAGTACTATACACAGATGTTGTTCAGGGCATAGGTTTGAACACTACAAATGAAAGGCCAAAAAAAAAAATAAAAGCTGCAATTTCTTTAAGATTATATTAAAAGAAACCAGGATAAAAATCTCAATGCCGGAGGCAAGGAATACAACAAATAGTACCTGTTACCCTTAATGTGCACAGATACAGAATGCAAGTAATCCACAACTATGAATATTCCTATATGCTTTCAGTAACCTGCTACTTTGGTTATAAAAATAGTACATCTATTTGCACATTGCTCCTTGCATTTGTTTTTAATAACGTGGTATGCCATTGCTCCGCACTTGTTTAAACAACATTTACGCAACGTTAATGACATAACTGCTTTAGACGAGTGCACATGGTTCACTAGGATTGTTATTTCAGATATGAAGTACTCGCCCCCATCACTATCGCTTAACTACACATCATAGCCAAAGCAATCGAATGAAACATTCCAGTTGTTCAGTGTGCTGCCATTATGCTATTATGGTAGACACAGTGCAGTGCACGGAATCGAAATGCTATGAAGTAGAACCGTGGCTATGTAAGACTGCACTGGCAGCAATAATGCATTCCAGAAAGTGACAATAGCTTGTTTCCACATGTTCAGACACTGTGCTGACATCCTTTCTTAGGCTGTACCACGTTTTGTATTCCGAACGCTTGAGTAGCCTGACCCTCCCACCTGTCCTCTGAATTTCCTGTCAAATAAAATATATCAGTTGTGTTTGTGGCATTTTAATTACCACTCTTACAGTAAGAGAAAACTGTTACTTATTCATCGTAACTGCAGCGAAGATACTTTTTTGTGTCAGGTAATTATAACTGTAGCACTCTTACCTTTCACAGGCAACGTGCCCATTTTTAAAGTATTTTAAAGTACTAAAGTGTTACACATGCAGAAGGGGTTATGCAGCACTTGAACAAGCCTGTAGTCCTGCTTACCCAAGTCTAGGCCATGAGCATGCAGATGAAGACTGATGCAGAGGTCTTTCAAGAGCTGCGCGTAGTCAAACAGGTTGAACGGCAGGAAGAGAGAGTCGGCCAGGGTGCGCAACAACTCGCCCGCAACTGCCGCCACCGTCGCATGCGCCCGCAACTCCGGGTCCACGTGTTCTCGAAACAGCGAGAAGCTGTCGTACTGGGTGTGCTTGCGTGGGAACGCCACTCGGGACATCTGCGTTCGTGCACAACGTGGATCAAAATATATTTACTGATGTTTCGGCCCCGCACAGGAGCCTTGTCCAAAATGAACACACAAGTTCATTGTGAATGACCAAGTTCATGGTGAACAAGGCTCCCGTGTGGAAGGCAGAATGCTAGTACAGTGGAATCTCATTGATACGTTTTTCACGGGTACCGGAAAATAAAGCATATTATGCAAAAATCGTATAAACCAAAGAGGTTAAAAGTAGGAGCAAAATATGCATATACTCTGTCAGAAACTCCGTATTTTTATTTAGCAACACAAGTAGCTGGTCAATTTCCGCTGCACTTTCTTCTTTTAACAGCTAGGAGTAAATTCTAAAAAGTAAAAAAAGAAGCAGCAGTTTGCTCACTCAGCTATGCATTTGCGACGAAGCTAAGCAAAACCAACGCTGCTGCGGCCTCAGTGGCACTGCAACGTGCCGATTGTGGCTTGTTGTAACGCGGTTTGAGCTCGTATACCGAAAAATAAACGTAGGATTTCTAGATACACTGGTCAAGATCCGCTTTCGCGGTTGTATTATCCAAGTTTGGGCAAGAATGTGATCGTATCAAACTTATGAAAATGCATCATTTCCAAGGGACATCGGCGGGAAATGAAAAGAAAATAAGATGGATGATTCCTCTGTCATAGGAATCGGTATAACACGAAAGTAAAACGTGTTGTCACAGAAGTAGTTGATTGTTTATAGTGCGTTGGTATATGAGAGCTTGTACAATGTCTATGCTTGTTTGGCAGATATAGCACCATTTGATGTGGCTGCACTCACGTTGACACCTAGTGGCACATCTCCGTATCGACGACTAACGCCCATGATCATGATTTAACCCTTGCGGTAGATGAGGTTCTTAACATATACGTGGACGCCGCATATGGTGAATCCTGCGCAAATATGGCATCAACAAGCACATAACAAACACTGATACTCGATATGCACTCCTTCAATGCGTTGTGAAATGCGAAGAGAAACGCTACGCGCGTCGTGTCTTCCCTCTAGCCTGGCCGTTAATTCTCACAGGGTGAGCGGGGAATGCGATGCAACAGCCAGCTGAGCGTCAGAGAGCTATTTTCCGAATGGATGGATGCTATGAGCAAGGCTTGGGCTAAAGCCACCACCTCGCGGTGTGTTTAAGCGTTGACGAAATTACACTTCTTTTGGAAACCCGCCGAATGGTTGTAGCAACGAAGCGTTTTTTTTATGTGCCTGGTGGCACACATGTCACTGCCCCGTTATAAAGGGGACACTCATAGCATCCATCCATCCAAGAGCACTGTGAGAGGAAAGTGTGAAAGAGAAAAGGCGCGTTCATGTAGCCTCCATTATGTGTTTGACGGTGGCTCAGTGGGCTCATCGCCCACCAGCCATCGGCGCAGACCGGGAGCTCATGGGTTCGACTCCTGTCAATGGAACTTTTTCTTATAGTTTTTTTTCTTTGCCATTTGATGGCGTTCATTTTGCCGACATATTTCCGTGACGGAAATACGTCATCAAAGTCTCGGGGGACCACAGCATAAAACACTTTCGCGTTAAAAACATATTAGGCCGAAAAACGTATTATGCAGAACTGCATCAATGGGATAACACTGTATATATATTTTACCTTGGTCAACGTCTCTTCAAAGTTTTTGCCAATTTACCAACAACTACCCTTGCCACCGGCCACTCACCTTCTGAAGGATGTCGTCCACGTAACTCATCTGCACCACTGGGATGCCTGCCTGGGAGAAGAAGGCTGCGTAGCTTCCCTCGACATCCATGGCCCGCACTCTGCAAAAGAGCACACAAGCTCAGTGAGGTACATTGCTGAGCTAATGTTAAACATGGAACCGGCATTACATTGCTGCACCAAGGATGGTGAAGTCAAACACAAACTGACTTACGGGTGATTTGGAAGACATGACGTGCATTCTCAAACCACAGCGTTACTGTCCCTCTTAGACGTGCAGGCATGGGTGCAGTTGTATCGGTTCCTTAGCACGTTTAATAATGTAACTGGGCTGTTTGACAATATCCAGCAACAGAAAAAGCACAGCAGAGCTCAATAACTCTGGAAATGCAGGTTTCAGCGGAAACCCATCTAGCTGGGAATATTCATAAAAAGAAATAATGAGCGCTGACCAATCGTTGTAACTGGGCTGTTTGACAATATCCAGCAACAGAAAAAGCACAGCAGAGCTCAATAACTCTGGAAATGCAGGTTTCAGCGGAAACCCATCTAGCTGGGAATATTCATAAAAAGAAATAATGAGCGCTGACCAATCGTTAAAATAAGATGTTTCTGCCTTGCTACGAGGGCCTTGTTCACAATCTTGTGAACAAGGCTCGTGTTTGTTTGTGAGGAAAACATTGTGAACAGCGATAGCGAACAAAGCCCAGTTGTGGGGCCGAAACGTCTTTTTATTTTAACGATTAGTCGGCACTCGTTATTTTTTACCAATAACTTGGGACAATGAAGAAGATGAGATGCACAAGTACGCGTTCCTAACTGAAAGCCAAATAAAAGCTGCGCACCCCCTTCCATGACAACAATGACTTTGCAGTGTGCATACACTACTACTAAGCAAGACTAAATAATAAGAAACAAGGCAAGATAACCAATATAAAGAAAGTCAATCACCACAGACTACTAGCCAAAGATTGTGAAACAAAGTTAACAACACCCTTATGACAGAGTGATACGGATGAAGTACTGATTCAAACATCTGACATATGTCTAAAACGCTTCGGCAACTTTCTTTGTGAACCAAACCCCATGTTTCGTGAAGACTTTAATAATTGTTAGGGTTTTACATCCCAAAACCACGATATGATTATGAGAGATGCCATAGTGGAGGGCTCTGATAATTTGGTCACCTGGGGTTCTTTAATGGACACCTAAATCTTAAAAGCACATGAGCCTCTAGTATTTGGCTTCCATCAAAATGCCGCGGCTGGAATTCGATCCTGCAACCTTCGGGTCAGCAGTCGAAAACAATAACCATTACACTACCTCGGCAGGTCTTCATGAAGACGTTTAACATTTTCAAACAGAGGAAGGTAAAAGCGCTTACTATAATGATTTGCCAATTTTGAATACTTGGCCTCTCCAGAAAAGCAAAAATGCATTTTTAATTGCACATTGAAACAGCAACAGGTGTGGCCTCGCACACTTTTTCACGCGAAAAACAAACGTGGCATAGCTCCCACGCCTTGCTAGAGGTAACGGCACGATACTGGCACAAGTTGAGAAGATAGGTATACTGACGCTGGTCGCACGGGCAGCATGGCAGCGTGCCTGTAGTTGGTCAGCAGGTCCAGGGGCTCCACACTGAAGGCGTCCCAGTCCTCCCCTTCCTCCAGGTGCACTGGGGCAGCAGAGCCACCCAGTGAAGGGAACAGGAGTCGCGAAGCATTGCGGTGCTTAGGGAAAGTGGCCACCCACTGCCTGTACACACTGGGTGAGCCTTCACCCCCAGTCGGAACCTGCACGTCACCACCATAGGCTCACCAAAAATCAATCTTCAAAGTGCTCACACTACCAAGCTTCACAACTATTGTTCTAGGCGTCACACGATGATTATCTGTCACGAGTAAGAGCCCCTCGGAGGCAGAAATACGACGAAGAAGCGTTGGCGTCGGCACGAGCGAGTGCGTGGAAAAATTCTAAAGCTCGTGGCACGTGAACCGAGCCGTGGAAGAACACGAAGCGGAGTGAGCTGGGATTGTCTGGTGGACTCGGCAGCGGAAGGTTGCATTGCCAGCTTGCGCACTGGCGACGGGAGCAACGGGCGTTCGGGTGTGCGGCTGGTGACACGGGCGTCTCGAGGTGCTGCCGGCGAACGAGACGGCGTTCGAGCAAGACTCCTCGGAGATGCAGCTACCGCACACCGCATGCACCAGCGTTCCTGACGGAAGCCCCCTTCTGCAGCAGGCCGCCAAAGGCAATCCCCGGAGCACCACGTCAGCGGTGGAACGCCACGCCGGATGAAGCAGCCGACGACGACGTTAGGCCTAACGGGCCTAGCAGTCAGGCCAGCGCTACGACGACCTGCTTGTGTACAGGCGACGGCTGCTGCGTCGAGCTGCAGAGTTGACACCAAGTTTGTGGAGACATCAGGAGCCACGACAGATGACCCGACGGGAACGACGACAGACTGGACATTGGTTATGTACCATGTCATCAGCAATGCCAAGTAAGGCCAATCCTATGTTTTAGTTGTTCTGAGACTGAAGCAGACTATGAGTGGAGCTGTTTAGTTAAATAGTTTATTATAGTTTAAGGGGAGATGCGGGTCGAAAAACACGAGTTTTCTAAAAAATTATCGATTTCTTGTTTTCGCCTGTTTTGTTAAGATTAGTACCTCTACTGTCCTGAAAAAAAAAATCAATGTCGAGACTCAACTGGAAATGCTTTAAAATTGCGTCTAAAGAGCACAAGGTGGCTGTCAAAAGGCCGAAAGTGTGTCATCTTCGAGCACCTTGCCACTGATAATGCGCCGCCGCTCACCATTGTCGACCGCATGAGGCGAAGAGCCGAGCCTCACTCTTCAAATAACAAGTTTCCCGCGCTGCTGCAGCGCAAGAAATAATAAAGAGAAGCACGCTTTTGCCGCCTTCTTCGAGCGCCGCGACTGGCTTTAAATCACGTGGTACGGATCGGGAGCCGCCATTGGCCGCTGCGCGCCTGTGTGTGCTGTGAAGCCTACTTGCAGGATCCATGTCTCGTCGAGCAGCGCAGCTGAACAACGCTTTTCTCGAGTGCTTATCCGTTATGGATGAAGAAAGCCGTAGGAAGCGTGGTCACCGGCCTGTGAAGTTTCACGCGACGCACAAATTTCGAGGACGCCGGCACAAATCAAAGCCGAACACTCAAACCACGAAGAGATCGTCTGCTGCCGCAAGGCGTAGTGGCAGTGACGCCGATGCGTCCGACGAGTTTGCCGCGGCATTCGAATATGTGAATGCCTCCCAGAAAAAGATCGGACTCTTCGAAGACGAAGAAGAATCGCAGGACGACGAGTCTTCGTTGATTGCTGATATGACAGCATTGAACATGTTGGTTTAATCGAGGGCACTCCAGTTTTGAACGTGTTCTGGAAGAGCTTGGCGTGCTCCCGTCTCATGATCTGGTTGCTCTTGGCACATCACGGGACAGCACACGCCAGAAAAAGATGTCTCAAAAACTAACAGGAGAAGCAAGGGCCCGTCGGCGTGCGCTGAAGAAAAAATCTCTTGTCGAGGAGTCGGCTCGAAAGAGCCGTGAGGGCCAAACCTATGGTGCTGGCGCATTTTAATGGCAGTGGCCACTACAAGGAGGATTGTTCTTTCTTGTGTACAAATTTCGTTGCATTCAATGACATCTTTGATAAATAAACATGCAATTTTGACTTTAAAACTCGTTTTTCTCAAAACACAAATTTTGCCATTTTTGTCAATGTGCCCCTCCTTTTTCGGGTACTTCTGGTGCTCAGATCTGCATGAAATTTTTCCCAAAGTTTTTCCAAAGTACGAGAAATGCAATTATCTTGTTTAAGTTTCGATATTCTTATTATAAAATAAAAAAAAAGTTATGTAAACTTTCACTAGGGTAGGAGAAATATGAACTTCCAACGTTAAAATTTTTCACGTCTAGTACATATTTTGTATGGACTTCCTAATTAGTTATTTGCATTCTGCACTTTATTTGAAACATTATGAACTATCAATTGTAAAAAATTATTGAAGTTTAGGTCTGAAAAGAGGGGGGGGCAAAATGCTTCAGTTATTCACTTTGTCATGTTGCAGAACTAAAAGTATGCAACTTGCAAGAAAACTAATTATATATTTGAAATCAGCATAAAAAGTTCTATAAGCAGCTCAAGTTTCATTGCTCTAGGGTGAATATTAAAGAAAAAGTGTCTTCGAGTAGCATCTCCCCTTAAGTTTGTTTGATTGTATTTCTGTGCATCTATATATACTTTTGAGTGCCGTGTGTTTCGTTTATTAAATGTGTTTTGGTGTTCAACGAGTCTTGGCCGAGTCCGTCACCCGCAACCACCCGAATCCGTGACATTATCAAAGAGTTTGCTAAGTACCAAGTCCCACAACTATTGTTCTAGAGAAGGGTTTGCTATCTACCAAGTATGCCAACTGCTGTTCTTGCTTTAGGTGTCATATGATATTTACTACATAGCAAAGAGTTCTCCAAGTACCAAGTACCACAACTATTGTTCAACAGAAGAGTTCGATATCTACCAAGTTCACAACTATGTTGAAGAGAAGAGTTGGCTAACCAACAAGTTTCACAGCAACTGTTTTCAGGGAAGTTTGCATTTGCTAACCAAGAAGTTTCACAACTATTGTTCCAGCGAAAATTTTGCTAGCTACCAAGTTTCACAAACATTGTTCTAGGGAAGAGTTTGCGAATTACAAGATTTCATAGCTACTGTTCTAGGGTGCTTTATTGGACATGGTTTTATTGCTGCAAATAGAAACGGGACATGGGAGTAACCACCCTGTTAAGATAACCAACCTTTTACTGCAGATTAAGCACTAATATAGTAGTACGGAAAGCCAAGCTAGTTGGTACGAATTCATAGTGCAATAGCGCAACAAACAAAGGGGCACAGGCAAGAGAGACTATAAGTCTCTCTTGCCTGTATCGTCTCTCTTGCCTGTGTCCCTGTGTTTGTTGTGCAATTGCATTATGAACACTAATATAGTTTTGAAGGAATGCTATAGCATTCTAAACAGATACAGCACTTGTTGCTCTACAAGTAACATCAGTGTTTTCATGCAAAAAAGTCAATGTCCTCACCTGCCTGGTGGCGTTAAAGACAGCGTGGTAGAGGAGTGGGGAGGCTGCCACACTTAGCGATGTGGACCCAAGCACTGGTTGGCCAAGGTCAATGTAAGCCACCACACGACCATGCAGCAGCTTGAGGTTCTCCTGAACACCAGACACAGTCATTGAGAGGCCAGGTTCCATTTAAGGGGGGACACTGCTCTTTAAAATTCTTTCTTTAATTTTTGATCAATTCTGATAAAACTTGCTGAGTTTGTGCATATTTATGTGCTGATTTCAAACATGAAACTGTTTTTATAGTATAACATGTAGTTTTTGGAATATTAAACATTTTATATACATTTTGGGAGCAAGATTTTCTTCTGAATTGAGGAAGTTGCAAAGTAAATTAGCATATCAGAATGTCACTGGATGTCAGTGGGATACAAACCCATAACCTTTGAATTATCAGGGGTGAGATGGCTAAAATTGAATTGGGAGCAGTTTTTGGAGCAGCAAAATTTCGATTTTGGAGCAGAAGAACCTTGATTTGGAGTAGTTAACAGCATTTAATTTGTCGTCCTAGGAGCTTGAAAAAACAAATTTGCAACATCTTGGGGGGACAAGTACATATTTTAATAAGGCTGCAACAGAGGCTAGTTGGTACGTCATCTTGTGATGTGCTACCAAGTATGACATGGACCAGTGGCATATTTTAATCGGCTTAGAGTACATATAACACAGAAAGTGCCTTTGGAGAAAGCTTTTTTAACAGATTATCAACAGGTTATCGCCAGGTGTGAACTACACTACCTTTTTACATACCACGAGACCTATCTAGCCTGAACAACAAACAATATATGAAATAATTCAAAAGAAGGTTGTGCAAAGTGGGCTCACTTCATAAACATCCGAAAAAAAAAAACACGAAAAAGCATCCCATTTCTCTAATATTAAAAAAAGATTGTGATTGCACAAGAACTGCAGCAACACAGCAGTAGGCCTTTGCTTAAGATCAGAGATTTGCTTTAGCAGATTACTGCTTTGGCATTTTGTAGGTCAGCTTATTTAGCTTTTCAAGCTTCCCCACAGCTTCCTGTAGGTCAGTGTTATTCTTTGTCGGGAGAACATCACAATAAGCACCTTCAGCTATCTGCTTGGCCACACGGTTAGCGTAGCGTCAAGTGTACTGCACGCTTTTAACAGGCGACAACAAAAGCGTGCTGCACCACCATTCGCTGCCACCTCATGCGGGACCGCCTTCAAGAGTGCGGCGTGGGCGCCAAAGAAGTCAATGTGCGCCTATGGTACTGCACGCGTAGCGTCATTGTACGCTTACTACACATGTTTATTAGGGGACGACACAAATGGGATTCGCATCAGTTCGCTGCCGCCTTCTTGTGCAAAACCACTTGAGAATCAGGAAGACGCGTAACATGCAGGAAGGTAGTTTTAGAATAGGGCATGCAAAGCTTTGCGTTAGCATTTGTTGCCATTGCGCACGCATCCTATGCTATCTTCTTGCGGATCCCCATTGAGTGTTAGAAATAGCAGGCGTATACAATGAACGCTACCTTTGCGTACGCTATTCTAAAACTACCTACTCGTCTCGCCCGTGCATGGTATTGCGCGCAATGGTGCGAACCCTACCATGGCAAACGCATGCGTAGGTGACCACCTGCAGCAGCGTCGAGACGAAAACTGCAGCAACCGGAGAAACATGCTATGCGCAGCCAATGTTGCTATGCGTGCTACTCAACAGCTTTCGCTAAGCGACAGTTGCGCCAGAAAACACAGCTATGCGAGAAGAAGCAGCACGTTCGGGGCACGGCAGCACATTTTTGGGGGGTCACGCATATTTACAACAGCCCAGATGAGATTATGGTGGCACCATATGAACCTTCATTAGAAAAGTGCACAGAAAAAAACACTTCGGTGCATCTATGCGTTCTGGGAACGCCTCGTTTTCTTGGTATTGACGGCGAGATCGACCTATAGGTGGCAGCACCGTTGCCCCGTTAGTGTGGATACGAGTTTCATGCGGTGCGTGCAAGTGTACGGAGCTGCTGTTTTCACATCGTGATTCTGTGTTCTGTATCAGCGGAAAACTCTTTATTTTCGACGGTGACATTTTGTTCGGTGCCACAATGCCGTACATACTCCACTGACTCGGAACGTCGTCAGGTTTGGCTAGCTAGGCTTCGTAACGGCAAGACGCCTTCCAAGTACGCGATGATGTGCAACAAGCACTGAGACAACGGTGAATCAAGCATTCGCGGAGGAGAAAGCATGGTGAGTAGCGAGTGATAACTTCGGTAATGTGCGCATTTGTGCTTGTTACTGCTGTGCACTACGAGCGTGAACATGGTTGCAGTAAGCGAACGATCAATGAAACTTCGGCAGGGGTACCAGTCACGATTCCCCTGTGCTTTGATTGTCATTCACGTGACATACCATCATCGGTGACGCGCTCTTCGAAACAGCGGGCACTTCCAGTTGCCGCGACTCCATGAACTCCGTGCTTCTTGACTAACCGCTGTTGTTGCCGTGGCGGCCCATGTTCGTACGAATTGTGCTGGTATGGACACTGTGTTGCACGCACACCTTCAAAGGATCACCAACATGATGGACCGATACGGTGACACGTGTCACGTCTTTTCCTTTTCCAGTCGGCACTTTTGCAGCCAAGCATTGATGCGTGAAAGCCATCACAAACACTGTCGGATTCAGTCTGCGCAGCTTATGAGGCGTGACTGTGCTGGTACGCTAGCGATTTGGCAGTTCGTTACGGGCCGCAGTTGCCGATTCACAAGCGCGCACCCGCGGGCAACACGACGAAGAACAGCAAGGAGCGCGGGCAGCTGCTTGCAGACTAACCGGAAGTCGTAGGTTATTGTTCGACCAATCGCAGCATCGCCTGCATACCGCATCACAGATTCAACACGCTGACGTCATACACGTCACTAGGCAGACGGGAAGGGCCCGGAGAGGAGAAGAAACCGTTTCTTATAATTTGTGGCGCGCCTGCGGCTTGTAGCACTGCCACGTGGCCGCATCGTTGATCATGACGGCATTCTGCACACGATGCGCGTGTTTACTTGAAATATTTGAAAAAATATTGGAGGTGGTTTAGGGGCCCTTTAAGGCTCCCCAGCCTATTTGTTTGGATCCATTTGGTTGTACTACAATGACCAGCATTAGAATGAAACAACACTCCACGAGAATGCACTGACCTCAAGCCATTCGACAACGCCCACCGACTGGAATTCCTCGGCAGCCCAGCTGCAGAAGATGACTGTACGGCGTGGCCTCCAACCTGCATTGTATACCACAGGAGCCATCAGTGGCTCGCAACTGGAAATACTACTCACAGCTGTAGAGCCTTCTATAAAAAAAAATAAGGCACCTTCGCACTAGTGGTGCAAAGCCTGAAGGAAGTGCAGAGCCGGACGGCCTTCCTTGTTTCTTTTTATTTGTTCTCTACCTTTCTCCCTCTCTTTCTCTATTTTTTCTCTTTTTTGTCTCCGTTTATTTCTATTTCTTGCTTCTTCTATCTTTCGTTTCCTTTATTTTCTTTCTCTGTATCTCTATTTATCGCTTCCTCTTTCTTTCTGTATATCTTTCTTTCTTTATCTTCCTTTTATTCTTTCTCTTTTTGTCCTGCTTTCTGTTTTTTTCTATCTCTTTTCTGTGTCTGTTCCTTTCTATCTCATTCTCTCCCTGTTTATTTCTTTCTCTTTCCTCCTATCTTTTTTTATGTCTTTGTTCGCTTTCTGACCTCGTTCTATCGCCCATCAGAGTAATTTCGTCCCACGCTGGACCATTCGGTACACATGTTGAGAAAGCGAAACATTCGCGACTAACTTGGACTTTCTCCGAGCTTAAATATTTTGGCTGTAGCACAAAATTTTTAAAAATTAGTGCCGCTTGCGCAAGGCTGGGTCACCGCAGAGCTGGTGTGCACGTTTCAGCTTCTCTTGTTAACCATCTGTACAGAATTCCTGGGCGGTCATCGAGCGCGTGCCGGTTCATGATGATGATGACTTTCTATCTACAAAACACGGCAAACCTCGACCATAACAGCTCTGCTGTAAAATTCCTATAGCGTATATGTGCCACAGAAATTGGGCAAATTCCACAACGTTTCAGCTTCTCTTGTTAACCATCAGTACAGAATTCTTGGGCGGTCATCGAGCGCGTGCCGGTTCATGATGATGATGACTTTCTATCTACAAAACATGGCAAACCTCGACCATAACAGCTCTGCTGTAAAATTCCTATAGCGTATATGTGCCACAGAAATTGGGCAAATTCCACAACGTTTCAGCTTCTCTTGTTAACCATCAGTACAGAATTCTTGGGCGGTCATCGAGCGCGTCGTGGCAGTTCATGATGATGATGACTTTCTATCTACAAAACACGGCAAACCTCGACCATAACAGCTCTGCTGTAAAATTCCTATAGCGTATATGTGCCACAGAAATTGGGCAAATTCCACAACGTTTCAGCTTCTCTTGTTAACCATCAGTACAGAATTCTTGAGCGGTCATCGAGCGCGTGGCAGTTCATGATGATGATGACTTTCTATCTACAAAACACGGCAAACCTCGACCATAACAGCTCTGCTGTAAAATTCCTATAGCGTATATGTGCCACAGAAATTGGGCAAATTCCACAACGTTTCAGCTTCTCTTGTTAACCATCAGTACAGAATTCTTGGGCGGTCATCGAGCGCGTGGCAGTTCATGATGATGATGACTTTCTATCTACAAAACACGGCAAACCTCGACCATAACAGCTCTGCTGTAAAATTCCTATAGCGTATATGTGCCACAGAAATTGGGCAAATTCCACGTTTCAGCTTCTCTTGTTAACCATCAGTACAGAATTCTTGGGCGGTCATCGAGCGCATGGCAGTTCATGATGATGATGACTTTCTATCTACAAAACACGGCAAACCTCGACCATAACAGCTCTGCTGTAAAATTCCTATAGCGTATATGTGCCACAGAAATTGGGCAAATTCCACAACGTTTCAGCTTCTCTTGTTAACCATCAGTACAGAATTCTTGGGCGGTCATCGAGCGCGTGGCAGATGATGATGATGATGACTTTCTATCTACAAAACACGGCAAACCTCGACCATGACAGCTCTGCTGTAAGAAAGAACTTGGGTGCCACAACTTACCATGGCACTACTGTGAACAGTACAGCCAAATTTTGTAGCCATGTGTGGCACAGTCAAATTTTGTAGCCGTGTGTGGCACGTAAAGTTTACAAGCAGCTCTGTATCTCAAACAGACCATGGTATAGGTTGCGTTACCATCCTTGAGAAGTGTTCCAAAGGCTGCACTCAGTTCGAGCAGCAGGGCTGTGCTGCCAATGTCCGAGTCGCCCCACGCATCACGGCCAGCACCCACCAGCACGTAACGATCTGGCTCGACACGACCGCGCACGTATCCGACCAAGTCGAACACGGTCTGGTTGCGCAGAATGTTGTGCAGCTGCAGCTCAACCTCAATGGGTCCCGGTCCAGCGCCAAGGGACGCGTTTCCCTCCCCACCTAAGGATCCCTGCATTTGCACCGTCACAGGCGGTCCACCTAGGTGCCTGCACGAAGTTTGACATTGAACGGAAACGAATTAAAGGAAAAAGAAAATTGTGGCAGGAAATATTGAAGATGGTGTTGAAGGTCAGTGATAACTTTGCATCAGCCTTTACAGCGGATCACATTTTATAAGCTTGAGGAAGGTCGGGACACTGCTCTTTAAATTTTTAAAACATTTTTTAAGTGATTTTGTTGAAACTTGCCGAGTTTGTATAGATTTATGTGCCTATTTCAACTATGCAATTATTGTTCTAGTACACTGTGTAATTTTTAGAATACCAAACATTTTATGTCCATTTCGGGAACAAGATTTTTTTCCTGAACTGAGAAAGTTGCAAGGAAAATTAGCACAACAGAATAATCTAGAATGAGAACTGTGTGCAATAAAAGAAAAATGGATGTTGTAAACACATATGAACAAAAGTTATGATGATGTAAACATTAACGAGTAAGTTGATTTTAAGCTGGAATCGTGAATCACGTAAAAGATGCCACGAGATGCAGATTGAGATTTAGAAAGTACTCTCTAATTTGTATCCAATAGGTTTATGTTAGATATGATTACAGTAAAATCTCGTTAATTCGACCCCCGTTAATTCGGAATTTCGGTTAATTCGGACGCGGCGTTTGGTCCCGTCCAAAATGTGCATTGTTCTATGACTGCAAACTCTCATTAATTCGGACAGATTCGACCGTGCTTCGGTTAATTCGAACTCCCCACCGAGATCGGGTCGCGACGGGGAAGCAGTAGCGGATTCCACCGCGGCCGCGCTTCGGATTAATTCGGACTCGCTGCCGAAATCGCACCTCAACAACTTCGAGATCGGATCGTGGCCTCCGAGATTCAAATGAGTTTGGCATCTCGGAGGCAAAAGAAAAATGAAACGCACACACATGGCGCTGGTTTACAACCAAAATGAAAGGCAGCGCATCGCTACTGTCATCAGCAACGGGCGATCTGCCGATCTGCCTTTACTTTTTTTGTTCTTCTGCGCCCAACACGTTTACGTTGCGGTTGAGTGTTTTTTTCTCCTGTAGCGTGCTGTTGCTTTTAAATTTTATTTTTCTTTGTGAGTGGTCGTGCTGTCCGCAGCCTTATTGTTCTTGTTTTTAAAAGTTTGCGGGTTTTTTTTATTTCGTTTTTATCACCGTGGTTTTTCGCGTGCGTGTCGCCACCGCGCAAGCGACGCCAGGGATGGCGTCTCCTGCCCCAGCCCCAGCAGCGAAGAGGCCGAAGTATGAAGCGAAGGATTTGGCTACGAAGGTGCAAGTATTGAAGGCGTTGCAAGCGGGAGCATCACGAAAAGAAGTGATGGAGAAGTTCAGTGTAAAGAAAAGCACGCTGAGCAGTTACGTCAAGAACGAAGCACAGATCCTGCAAGCTTATGACGGCGACATGTTTGGCGACAAAAGAAAGAGGCTCAGAACGGCAGCGCACCCCAAGCTTGAAGAAGCGCTGTTGCGCTGGATTGCCGTCTCGCGCGATGCGCAGTTGCCCCTGAGCGGCCCCCTCATCTGCGCACAAGCTGAGAAATTTGCGCTGACCATGAACATCGACTCCTTCAATGCGTCGGAAGGGTGGTTTGACCGCTTTAAGAAGCGACACGGGCTGGTGTTCCGCAACGTGTGTGGGGAAAAAGGTGCCGTCGACAAGAGTGTTGTGCGCGACTGGCGGTCTGGACTCTCCGCACGCCTCTCCACGTATGAGCCGTGCAACATTTTCAACGCCGACGAGACAGCGCTGTTTTTCAAGGCTCTGCCTGATAAGACAATCACGTTTAAAGGGGACCCGTGCGTCGGCGGGAAACGCAGTAAAGAGCGAGTGACTGTTCTTTTGGCTGCAAACATGACCGGCACGGAGCGGCTTCCGCTGCTGGTCATCGGAAAGGCTGCGAAGCCAAGATGTTTTAAGAACATCAAGCAGCTGCCTGTTGACTACCGCTATAATCGAAAGGCTTGGATGACCGCCGAAATATTTCAAGCCTGGCTGCGTCAGCTAGACCGCCGCTTTGCGGCCAAGGATCGGAAGGTGCTGTTCGTGCTCGACAACTGCAGTGCGCACGCGAAGGTGTCCGGGCTCGATAATATTGAACTTCTGTTCCTGCCTCCAAACACAACGGCTTCCCTTCAGCCGATGGACCAGGGAATTATACAGTTCGTGAAAAGCCGCTATCGACGGCAGGTGCTTGAGCGAATGTTGCTCTGCATGGAGGCAGGCAAGACGTGTGAGGTAAGCCTGCTCAGCGCAATTCACATGCTCACATACGTGTGGAATAACACGCCGCCTGAAGTAGTCGCGAACTGCTTTAGGCATAGCGGCTTCGTGCTCGACGCTGCTGACCCGGATGTGGCCGATGCTGCAATGGCCGACTCGGATGTGGCCGAAGAGCAAGACGGGCGATATGTGAACATCATGCCAGCCGATGTGCCCCTGTGCGATTACTTCGCAATAGACAGTGATGTTGCTGTTGCCGGCAAAGTGACTGACAGCGATATCGTTGCCGAGGTGTTGGATGGCGAAGGAGAATCGGCTGACGAGGACCCGAGCGAATCAGACGAACGTCCACGCCACACGATGACGGAGGCTGCACACGCGTTGGCCGTTTTGGAGGACATTTGCATGATTTCCTCAGACAGTGTGCGTGGACTGAGCCACCTAGAGGAACTTCGCAAAATTGTGGTTTCCGCGCAGATTTCCTCCGCGAAGCAGACCGCAATCACAGATTTTTTCAAGAAATAAAAGTCTGTTGTCGGAAACGTTTTTGTAGTGTTTTGATTGTACTCCCGATAATTCGGACCCTCGGTTAATTCGGACTTTCTCTCCGGTCCCGTGAAGTCCGAATTAACGGGGTTTTACTGTACCAAGAAAAAGGAAATGGTTATCAGACTCACCAGTAGGGTGTCTAACAGAAGAGGAGGCTTGAAAGAAGACAATTTGCTCAGGCTTTTCCATGCCTTCCTAATGAGCCAAATCATCTACGTAGAAAATGAAGCTAAACAAACACCCTCATTTGGAAAAGCATCAAAAGGTTGCTTGGTATTCCCATGACTGCTAGTACAGAACGCCTCTATCAATTAGGCGTGCACAATAAGCTGGACGAAATCACAGAAGCACAAGAATAGGCCCAGCTGGCTCGACTATCCTGCTCTTTGGCAAAACCTTAGCCATTGTGGGTCTCGATCCAGTCTTGGCGGAGGAAGTCATCGAATCCCCGAGGAGCAAAGGGAAAACATTCTTGTTGCGCCGATCCCTCGCAACGTGCACCCGCAGCACAATGAGGGAAGGCGTAGAGCAAGAGTGATTGCAATGCTGAAAAAGACCAAGGACGATCCCAATCGATTTGCTTTGAGATGTGGCACAATATGTACGCTCCCCTCACTTTGCTGTAGTGGCAATAGATAACAGAGGTCACATCATCTCGTCAACCTCCGTGACTAGGACCACCTCTTCTAAAGAGGAGCAGTTTAGAAGCCTCTCAGAGCAAAAATGGAGCTCGGAGTATCATCATCAACTTTGGGCTGTCCAGAGAGCCTGCGATGCCGAAGTTAGGCTTGGTCTAACTGTCCCCACGTGGAAGCGCCCCGCGGTGTCGCCCTAACGGATGGCACTTCTCGTGATGCTTTAAATAAAAGTTCTTCGTACCGTATCATCAATCACGAATGTTCGACATACCATTTCAATCATGAATGTTCAACATACCATAACTTTTGCTCAAATGGGCTTAGAACGCCCATTCTTGTTTTCTTGCATAGAGTCCCCATTCCATGTTATTCTCATATGCTGATTTACTTTGTGATTCTCTCAGCTTAGAGAACAATCTTGCTCCCGGAAGCACATGAAATATTGAAATGTTAGATATTTTAAAAACTACACATTGCAGTAGAAGATTAATTGCATTTGAAATTAGTACACACATAAATATCTTAGCAAGTTTCTTTAAGATTAACCGAGAACTTAAAAAAAAGTTTCAAAGTGGAGCGTCCCCCTTTAAATATGTTTACCGATTGCGGCAGCGGTCATTCTGCCCTAAAGGAGTGCTCAAGATAGTCACACCAGCCGAGTCGGTTCGGCGCACTTACCGCAGCAGAATCTCGGCCACGCTGGCACTGATCGTCTGCGCTGGCACCATAGGCAGGTACACCTGGTCCCGAGGCAACCGGTGTGCAGACACTGCGAGGAAGTCAGAGATTGGTTTAGGTACGAGCATGACATGGAACAATCGGGAGCTAATGACGAGTGCTTGTGATTGTTTACACCTAAATCCACGTCAAGCTTGTGCTGCCTGCAGTATTGAAATTTTGCAAACCAGACCAATTGCACAGTTTGAAGACACAGTTGTCCTAGTAGTGTCAGTTTATCATTTTAGCTGAGAACAGTAGGACAATATTTAGTGAGAAAGCATAGTGACCTCATTGAAATATGGCTGCGTAGCCAGGAACGTACCCTTGTGCTTAGCAGTGCAAGGCCTCTAAGCAACAACTACTGCAGAGGGTTACGTCGAAAATAAAGAAATAAATTTAATTAACGGTGCCTCCAACTGACCTACAGCAGGATACCCAGGGGTCTGTGGGTCGCCGAGGAGTGGACCCAGGGGGCTGGCACAGTGACTGCCGTCGGGTGGCAGCCACCACCAGGCAGCACTACCGTCCTGCTCCGTGGGGTAGCCCGAAGGCAGCGGCCGAAACTCGCGAGGGTCTGGGTACAGCAGGACTGCACGTGCACCTGCTCGCTGCGCCATCGCCAGCTGCCGCCCCAAGGGCTCTGTGCCAAGTCGCACGAGTAGGATGCTGCCGTCAAGCGTCACATTGGAACCATGTAGCCAGTCTACGTCCGATGGCTGTAGACGACCCCCATACACCAGGGGGCCCTGCGCGACAGGTTTGAATTATTGCAACAATGCAGTCGATGAAACCCTACTTCAGACAAGAAAGACAGTTTGCTCACTGTGTGAAAAACTGTAGAAAATAAAGACAATATGACCGAGTCATACTGTCTTTATTTTCTATCACCATACCGAATAGGTGAACTGAAGCAAAGTTCCCGCGCAAGTACCACAATGAATAGGTGAAGCAGTGCACTTCGACGAGGACAAAAGGGACAAGAAAAACCAAGTGCCTATTGAGGTTTCTAATTGAGACAAATTTAGATGGTCGTCTCTAGAGCATGTGTTACAGTGTAAAACTTTCGTGCGTAGCACACGTCCCCGCACAGGACAGTGGCTCATTGTACTATAACTTGGACACCTGTCATCACACCTCCCCCTTTCTCCCGTGAGGAGTTGCAGGCTCAAAACCTGCTTTCTAGGCTGACCTCTCCTCCTTTGTCTTCATTATCATCTTCTCGTCAAAGTGCGTTACCTCACCCATACAGTATGATGATCAATCACCAACTCGCCCAGATTTCAACGTTGTTGAACTCCTATCACGTTCATTTGTTACATTTTGCATGCAAAAAATATGCTCATAGAACCCATATCATGATTACTGTTGACGCTAACATGATTAGTGTTCAAGAAATGACACATTGCATTGCTGAAGACAGCTTATTGTAAGTAGTGGCCATGATAAGGCCATCTTAGGTGGCATCTCTTAACTACAAGTCGCCCAACAGACTATTCTTCTATCTTAACTACAAGGACGGTTCGGCCAGTGGTTTTAATAGATGATTGCATAGCGGTAACAACGTGCACCTGTTGTAGTTTTGCATTGGGTGACCTCGTGAACCTTGGACACCACAAATAAAGCTTCATTAAACATGGCCTCCTAACGGCAGTCCAATCTTCTTTCCTGCTGGTGCTGTAAGAACAGCGGTTCAAGATATATGATTTCAGATGAAACAGAGTGTGATTACACAGACTTCTTTTTCTGGTGTCAAAAGATTAATTTTAAATCATATGAGAAATGAATTCTGTGGAAAACCACAAGATGGAATAAGGTTCATCAAAGGGAAAATTGTAATTCTCACGTCTGCAGCGTCAGGATTACATTCCTTGCTGCACGCTAACATTTTATCATGCCCCTCGTAAGATGGTGGAGGCCGGCCTTCCCTTCTTGAGGCATAATTTCCACTCAAGCAATTTTTTTTAAATTCCTTAATCTAGACCAATGTGGTGCTTCCCTTTAGTGCTCCTTTACGTTCTTCAAGATATACACCAATCCAAAAACACCACTCCAAGTGCTTCCGCACGTACAGTAGCACTGTAGCGCTATTTTTCCATTAGAGGTCCCTTTCCCCCTAAGAAAGAGTGATTCACTACTCACTCTGATGGGAGCATTGGCCGTGCAGTAAGCGACGTATGGACGGTGCTCCTCCGAGAAGATGTCCACAGTCGCTCCAGCTCCATCAGATGCATTCGTGAAGTGCCGCATCCGGTTAGGGCGAGATGAATCGGGGAAGGAGAGCAGCACCTCGTATGCATGCTGCTGCACAGCTTCGAGACCCTGGTCTTTCCAAAGCTGCTGCAGCAGATCCACGATCTCGGAGTCTGTGCGCACCTCGAGCAGTTGGCTGCAGTCACCACGACAATGAGTCACGTGAGTGGTCTCTCGGACACTACCGTGAATGCTGCCGACAGTAAAGGGACACTAAAGACAAATAGTAAGTCAACATGGATTGTTGAAATGGTGTTTCAGAAACCTCATAGTGCTTGTCTCGAGCCAAGGAAATGATTAGTTTGAAAGAAAATCCCATTATAGTGGTATGCATACCGTTAGTGCAATTCAAACCGCCTGCCTCCAAGAATGGCCTCCTGATCTAGCCGTGCCCGTCCTTTACTCGCTTTACTACATGACAGCCGATGCTGCAGCACAACAGAGCAAGGGGCTTTAGCGGGGCACAGCCCAGCGAAAACGAAACAAGGGTATTGTCAAGTTCTCTTTGCATGACTCAGACTGTAATGCATTATAGTTGCATTTTATTCCACCTCTTTATGGTCTGAAATGTTCTTCTAAGTCATGGTTAGTATGAGCACTTGTGTGTGTACTGGGGCCTTACAACATCATTGGGCTCATGTTCCAGGATATCCCACTGGCGGCGCAAATTGTGTCGTACATTTACCTTAATTTCTCGGTTACTAAAGCTCTGCTGCGTATAATATTGATGTTTTAGATGTTTTCAAGCATTGACCTCTAACTCTGACATAAAATGTTATGTGCCTTTAGTCACCTTTAAAGGCCATCTGCGGAGAAATTTCCCAGTAGCTAAATCCTTGGCAGAAAAAACACTTGCCACTGAGGCAGAAAAACAGTTTTATTACGTTTCGAGACACTTGCGGGCGCCAGGATCACATGAGAGAAACAAGTTAGGCTGTGCCTTATACAGGATGTTTATTTTTAGGCACTAAAGATTTTTTTTTATTAACAATGCTATAAAAATCTACGTCCTGTTGGCTTCGCACATGAACTCTATGTCGAGGCGGAAATACTTTTCCACAGCTAAACTGACATATGAGTGACTAATCAACAAACATTTGTTAACATTTAAATTATTGAGTTGAGGAGAGTTGTTCCCATATGGGAACGTTGTAGGACTTCAAAATTTTTGCAGAGTAGTGCAATCCGACCAATTTCACTGACAAAACCGGTGAAATTGGCAAAATAATGCTGCAGCTATCTCTTAGGACCAAACCAGACTTTTTAGTGACTAACACTGGCAAATTTAGTGTTATTTTGGGCGAGTGTAGTTTCGCCACCACAATGTCACTTTGTTGGCGCGCTGCTACACGAGAAAGAGAAATGTACTTTGGAAATGATGGTAATGATGATGGATACTTAAGTAACACAACAGATATTTGTTATTTCTGACCATGTTTCTTCAGTAATAATGTGTAACAGCTATAAGCAGCCCTTAAAATAAACTTTATGTACAAACGTGGTGGCTGCGGTCATTGCACAGCATGTGCTAGGCATGCCCCTGGCGGTCATGGCTGTAAACTGCCCGAGAGCGAGAATAGCAGAGTAGTTTTTTGTGGTATAGCATGTTTTAATGCATAAGAATATTCCTAATAACGATAACGATAGTCTTAAACAATGCTATGGACTTGGCTTCGGATAACGCCTTATTTATTCTCGAGCCACTGCTGCTAAGGCTTGACACTCCGTTGCAGTGAAGCGAGTATGACGAATGCACTCGCTGGCAAGTGCACTTTGCAGCGAGTGTCACTAGTGTGACAGCGTGCGAATGACACTAGCGGAGAAATGTATTCCCTCAAAGTGCACTTAAATTGCCCCGTGTGACAGGGGTATTAGACATAATCAAGAACAAGATGTTCAGACATTTTAAAAGACGAAACTCATTATGTGACACATATACTATGGTGGTACATATACGATATCTCAAGTAAAACAGGCCAGCTGACGTTGCCATCAGGTTACTGTCTTCCTGGGAAGTAGCACTGTTTTGTACTGATTTGAGAAAGGTATTGACAAGAATCACAGCATAGATAAATGACGGAAAATCCTTGGACAGGGGGTGTCGCTGGATCCAGCGTTTCGACAAGTGGACATGTCAAAACGTTGGCTCCAGCGATACCTCGTGTTCAAGGATTTTTTGTCTCTTCCAGCTTCCATCTCCCTGAGCTTCTGCCTTGTTTAGTGTGGATACAAAACACTATATAATACAAAGAAGGACGCGCAGCGGTGAATAAATTTCAGAACGTCCGCCACACCCGCTATGACTCATGCGGAGTGCTGGCTGCACACCGTAGAGGTTTCTCAGATTGGTACAAGCAGAACGACTTTGATCGAGTCGCTGTTTGAATTTTCGCGAAGGTCGGGCACGGTGCCATTTCGATCGCGATCTGGCCCTACAGGAACAGAGTTTCTCGATCGCGGTTGGCTTACCAACGCAAGATGCGGAAGGAAGTCAATCGCGGTCGAGAAGTTCCGATCCCGATTCGATCACGGGAGAAAGTGCCCATGGGACAGCCAGCGCTCCTCCGTTGAAACCCGACCACACTTCCATACATTGCCGTGCCGGCATTATAAAACACGGGAACGTAGAAGTCGTAGCATTCGGGAAAGGAGGCGAATAAGGAAGGGGGGCTGACGCCGGAGGCGCCCGAGAGTGACACACACCCGTCTCGCTTGGGCAGGGCGCGTGCGAAGGCGGAGAAAAAAGAAAGATTAAAAGGGCGCTGACCCTGCGGTTCGGTTGATGCCTTCAGCTTTGATGAGGCCCAGGAGCCGCGCCCTGATGCTCGGGTCGGCGTCGTACACGGCGTGGATGGCGACCGACTTGCCCCGCACGCAGCCGCTGTGCTCGGTGTGCGCGAAGTAGCCGACCAGGAGACCCGCGAGAACACCCAGCAGCGCGATGCCCAAGCCGCCGATAACCAGGTTGCGATGCGACACAACTCGAATGTCTTCCGTGGTCTTCTCGTAGATCTGCACCGCGCCTGTCGGTTCGTGATCGGGCCATGTCATCGGCTCGCTATCGCCACCGTTGTCCTCATCGCGGTACGGCCGGTATTGGGCACTCATGACGCTGGCCGAGGCGGGCACCTGTTGATCGTCGCTGCTGCTTCTCAGGAAGACGCACTACATGACACGTGCGACAGCACGCGCGCGCGGTTTTTGGCCGAGTTCCGACCGCAGCGGAGTTTACGATCAGCACGGGCCGGCGCAAACGTCATCCACCCGTTTCCGCCGGTTCAGCGTCGCTAGTTGTCACAGGTAGAGCTTGGGATGAGTGCACTGCGGGACTCTACGACTCTACGACAACATGCCAGACTCGCGCCCCACGCCTACTGCAAGTTTTGAAAAACCTCAGTGGGTAAAGCCGCTGTCGGCAGCTGTCGGTACAACAATTATGGCATTGCTGCCGTGGATTCACGCAAAGAGCGCTGCAGTTTTAATTAATTTTGTTATGATGATGATAATAAAAAAGGGCGTTGTCACTTGATTGCGTTTTGCTTATAACTACCAAAATTATTAAAAAAGGTATATTATTTTGTTTAATGAAACAAGCAAATTTAAAAGTGCAGAAGCTTTTACACTTGACCAGCGCGTCTCGTCAAAGTCTAAACAATCCAGCGAGATCCAATCCAAATTGCAGTCGTCGACTTGTCCGCTTTCGGCCTCTTCTTCCACGTCAGTGTTCAACCGCCTCGATACACATACTTTGCGACTGTTGAGTACGATGGTGTCATGTGCGAGCTTAATATCGGTGCTGACTTTGTACCTAGGCGTAGCGCATGCGATACGCTTTCACATAAAACCGAACACCAAGCGCTGCCTCAAGGATGAGGTGCTCAAAGACGTCCTCGTTTCCGGCGAGTACCACGTCTCCGAGACGCCGGGTCACAAGACAGACCTGACAGTGAGTACTGCGAGCACCATGTGCACTGCTGCTCTAAGGGCGATGATGTGCATTTTCGATGGCGTGAACAGCCCGCTAGCCGCTGCCAATGGATCTCGCGCACAGGTCGCGAGCTAGCTGCAAAACAAAGCCTCGTGCGTCGCAACTCGCTTACCCGAGTCTGTGCTTGCGCGGAAGGCAGAGAGCACTGTGTATTTTACGCTTAACGAAAACGTGTCTGCGTCTGAAAAGCGACAAGACGAGCTATCCATACTGGCCAGCTACGGGCCTTCTGCTGCGCCATTATTTTGATGACGCACGCAAATAGCGTGAAGGCGTGGGGCGATTGTTTACCCAGCGTAAAGTTACGTGATGATGGTTCGCTGCTTCAATGATCGTTGGCACGCTGCTTCTGGTACCGCTAACAAACGACATGACGGCACCAGATTTCACGGTATGGCGTGTGCTCAATGCGGCACAAAATGGAGACTGTCAAAGGGGGTGTTACGGAGATTAAAAGCCGCACTTTTCAAGCCTTTCGTGACATGACCGCGTTATTTCCGATTTCGCAAGACTATGGCGCTCAGTTCAATGGTTTGCTCGCGGGATCGAATCCCGGCCGCGGCGGCCGCATTTCGATGGAGGCGAAATGTTAGATGCCTGTGTTTTAGGTGCGCGTTAAACAATAACAGATGGTCAAAATTTCTGGAGCCCTCCACTACGGCGTCTTTCATAATCATATTATAGTTTTGGGACGTAAAACCCCAACAATTATTATTATATAATGGTTTGCTCAGTGTATGCTTACAAGACATAAGTGTCCTTACATGTCTTTTCTTTGCTTGCGCGTCGTTGCGACCGTCACTTTCAGCTGTGTGGCCGATTGCATTCTCCAAATGCTTGCAGGTCAAGGACAGCAACGGACACATACTGTACAACAAGGACGACATCAAGGAAGGCAAGTTTGCCTTCACCACAGATGCGTACGATGTGTATGAGGTCTGCTTCACCACCAAGATGCCCAGTGAGGTGAAAGGTGGTGACCGGGAAGTCCAGCTGACTCTAAAGCACGGTGCTGAAGCCAAGAACTACCAAGGCTTAGCAGAAGTGGGCAAGCTGAAGCCGCTCGAGGTGAGTGACGCGGTTATCCTCACGCTGGCTGTTTGTATTCTGTAGATTCTGCAGAGCTCATTTGCAAGTGCTGATACCTTTGCATCTTTCATCTATCCTTAATGCCGCTTTTGCTTATAAAGCATTTTAGCTGCAAGTTGGCGCTCAGTTTCTGCAATTCAATAAGTTCTCCTTCAAACGATATGTCAGCCAGCCTGAATGAACATGCTTCTAATCGTAGTTTGCCTTTCTGCACCATGTTCAACCAGATGAAGCTTCAACAGCTGGAGGATCTCTCAGAGGCAGTGGTGAAGGACTTTGCATACATGCGCCAGAGGGAAGAGGAGATGCGCGACACCAACGAGTCGACCAACTCGCGCGTCCTCTACTTCTCCATCTTCTCCATGTGCTGCCTGCTTGGTCTGGCCACCTGGCAAGTTCTCTACCTGAGGCGGTTCTTCAAGGCAAAGAAACTCATCGAGTGAACAACAAACTGTTATGGGGTGGGCTGTGAGTGTTTGTGGAAGGGGGGTGCACATACTGGTGGGGCAATAAAACAAAAAAAAAAACACTTCCCTACGTTTAGTACATGGAAGTCCACAAAAGATAATTCTTTTTTTTTTTTATCTATGAGAAGGAACAGCCTCTATTTGTACGGATATCATTATTGTATTAACGGCTCACAAGAGAACTTGTTCAGCCCCGGCTACATTTTGAAGTGTTGCCTGCTATAAGGATGTTTTGAGAGTAGTGCCGCTTGGCATTGTATCTCTCATATTAAACGCTGCACTGTGTAAATAGAAAGTTCGTAAACGACCATTTGCTGTCACGCGTGGTACTTACATTTGCACTTCCAAGTTTTATGCTGGTAGCATCTCTTTGTCTGTGTGTGTGTTTTGATTAGCTGGCTTTGAAATTCTGGCGTTTGCAAGGGTCCACCAAAAGTTTGGTCAAGTCATCGTGACCAGTTGATGTCATCTGGTCTTTCATTTTCATTTTTGTACTAGTACGAAGTAAGCAGTTTGAGAATCGGAGCACATTGAAGCAACCTGCCTGCGAGTGAATATGCCCTCATCTGTACTCACTGATAACTTTCTGTTAAATGTATGGAAAGAAAGCTTAGGGACAGAGTATCTGCACTTATCAGATTGTGAAAAACCAGTGCGCATAACTTCCACACCTCTTTTTTTAGTCTCCATTCTAGAATGTTATTTATTCGTGGCTGAAAAGCAAACCTCACAAGAGAAATGTGTACATTATCCTTGTGTTTCTGGTTCTGTTACAAGCAAAAAAAAAATAAAAGCAACAGATGCGGGCCGATCATTTGTTATGTATTTCTGAGATAAAAAATTTTGCATGTGTCAGCATATTGCTTCTTCTGGAACATTTTTTTCCGTGCAGTGTTTGCCGTTCCATACTTGTTATAGGTACCAGAAATTTCAGGACATATTTAATGTTAGTATTGCTCAAAATTTGTGCTCATCTGTTCTGAACATCACTCACTGCACAGAACAAGCGCAAATTTGTTCTTAGCAAACATGACGGGCATGTTGCTATTAATACTGTATCTACAGTCATACCTCTTTATAACAAAGGTGTGTTTGACACGAAAATAACTTCATCATATCCGGAAATTTGATAGCGTATATTTTTGATGATTTGTCATTTAGTCATTATATCAGTTTTTGTTATATTAAAGATTGACTGTACATGTATAGTGCGTCTGCAGGTGTGGTCATAAACTACATCAAGCGAAATTTTGCACACATTAAAAATGACATTACTTTTCACTATATTATGCCGTAGTAACAACTTCATATGGGCTACTTGGTTCATGTTTAGGAATGATGTTGAAACAGCGTGACAAAGACTAGGACACCAAGAAACAATCGCCGTAGAATAAAAGAGCAGTTTACTCCAAACCACCGTCTACCAGTTGGCAGACTGTGGTTGTTCTGGGGTATCTGTTTCTTGTCCTTACTTTCAGTCTCACTGGTAAAACCTCAGCTAAATATATCATGCAGGTGTCCTCTTATACATGTGGATTGGTTCTGTAACTGCCACAGAAGGTTGTTCATGAGCGTAGCTGTGGCTAGGACCTTACTGAGCAGGCCTAGAATGTAGCCTGTTGTTCAGTTAGAGTGCAATGCCGCTGAAAGGTGCCTTTTCCGACCAAGTGAGGCATAGCTGCAGCTTTTAAGGTGCATTTAGGGTCAGTGCTGAAACAGGGCCAGTGTGAATCACCCAGATACAATTTCTCAATTACGGTTGTGTGTTTTGGATCTTTTGCTGCTCTCCTTATACCAAGGTTTATTTGTCAGTTTATTTAGCAACTCCTGTTAATTGTTTGAGCTACTATAAAACACATGAATATACATGCTACAGCGGCACTGTAAACTGAAAAATCACAAATTTCACAAGAATACACGTGGTAGCAGTTTGAAGAATCCCGGATCTAAGCCAGAAAAATGGAACAGGTTTCAGTCAAGATTGTGCTGCTGTCAACATTGATTCTGCAGACTCAATAAAATTTGCATTTGTTGGATGCAATATTGTGGATGTATGCAACACCAACCAGAAGGCTGACTGTAAGCTAGTTTAGTGCAACCTCGCTAATACGTACTTGCCGGGAACGCGGCATAACTAAGCACTAAACGGTAGTACGCATTAACCACCGCACTAATTTACATCTCCCGACGTGTGCCATCGCCGCCAACAAAGAAGAATACAGTGCCTCAGCAGATATTGTCTGTACCCACCAAGAAGCCTTCTTTTCCGTCTTTTCCAAAATGCAGAAAAGATTTTGCCAATCTCGCACGACCATACAATAGCGCGCGGTGGCGACGCCAAGGAGAATTTCGAAACTATTGCAGGGTCCGGGATACGTAGCGCGACTGACATAGCCACTGAACGAACAGTATCGGCTTTCCGCGATATATGTGTGCGCGTATGTACCGCGATTTGCTATTATATAAGCGAACGTTGACACAGTTTCATTGAAACGCGGTACGGCCGCGTGGAGCGATCGTCTACTTGCAGCGCGTCGCCTACCCAGCTCACGCCGTCACTGCTGGGCCGCTTGCTGTACCGTACGCGCGCATTTTCCGTGGGAGTATTCTTCGTACCATGCGCAGATGCGGCGAGTAGCTGGTTGGTTTAACGCGGCGATGATGAGTTTCCTGCGAGCGATGCGCACTCCGCTATGCTCTAGCTCTAGCGGTCCTGGCAGGGGACGGAGGACGGAGGCGCGTTTGGGTTGTGGCCTAACAAAAGCATGCAGTATGGTCGGTATGGTTTCAACAGCTCTACGCTTGCTGTACCGTACGCGTGCGTTTAGCGTGATAGCGTACGTCATTGCAGCGAGGTTTCTCGGCGCCCGCGACCCGCAACGTTCAACTCCGCAACAGCGCGAGCTGCTTTCGTTTCTACAAAGCGGTGCGCGCTTGAACGCGGTCCCACACGATGCGGCGGCGGCGATCGGTGGCCCAGCGCGTTCAGGTTGTCACCTATTAAAAGTGTGCAGTAGGCTTCAAGTAGCGCTACGCCACACGCGTGCCCGAGCAGGTAGCTGAGTTTCTGCCGGCAGTAATAAGTCATACCGGCGCGTTCACCGGTTGCCGCCACCTCGCCTTCGTTCTTTCCCGATGCTTACCAGCAAAGACATATCGCCGAAATCGCGTGAAGGTCGGAATCGTTGACAGACCGATCGCCGCACTTTTCGAAAAGACGGAGAACCTTAGGCGGCACATTGTGGCGTCGGGAAGTTCGGCGGCACAGTAAACTGTTATGGCACAAAAAGTTATCGCGGTACACTCTACTGTACGCACTAACCGGTAGGCATAGGTCGAATGACTACGGCTTAAGTGGTCAGTTGTCGGGGATTCGTCGCAACTACGTCTTAACCGTTGGTACGTTTGAAGCGGGTATGTATTAACGAGGTTTGACTAGTGTGAAAATTTTGGCGAGTTGCGTGATGCATGGTGAACCACAGCGCAACTACCGAGACCAGGACGATAAGAAGGACCTACAAGGCGCTGACTTACAATTGGTTTATTTTCTTCAGAAACGCGCATGTATAAGCGACACGGAAGAAGAAAACGACATGATAAATCAGGAAAATGTGACGCAAAGCCATTAACCGTTATTGACACGTGTTAATTCTTTCTTGGTTGGTTGGTTGGTTGAAAAACTTTATTTGGGTCCTGCAAGGCGCGCGTCATCGCGCAGTGGGCGACTCCGTGAGTGCGAAAAAGGATAGCTAGACGAGCGGGCATTCAGGTGGTTTTCTCTGCCCCGAGGAAGCTATCTGCACTTTGCAGTAATATGAACCATGGTTCGGGAAAAGGGAACAGTGCTTATCAGACTAATCACCGAAAGCCCTTCGTTAATTGTATGCAAGGTGCAGTATATATGATTTACCATTATAAGTTGGGTCAAAAGGTATGTCGGACAAACCGGGAAATGTATTAACGACCGGCTCAGGGAACATCATACATCTTGCCATTCACTGTGACGCATGCACCTGTGAGCCCCAGTTTGAGAATTGCCGCGTAATTGGTAAAAGTTGGGACCACCAGGGAAACAATCGAGGCAGCAGCGACTAACCGCATGGGTGAGCAACGCGTAAGCGTGGCATCAATAGCACTTACCAAGAAAGAGTTTTAACAAAGCACGTGTCGATAAAGGCTTGGCTTCATATTTTGCTGATTTATCATGTGGTTTTCTTTTGTGCTGTTTTTATGTTGTTCTCTTCCTCTGTGCTGCTTATACCATGCGCGTTTCTGAAGAAAAAAATTCGGCAGATCCCACGGAATCGATGTAATGCGAAGCAGCCAGCAAAAAGCTGCATACATCGCCTTGTTTGTCATTGAGCCAAATGAAATCATTCATGCCATGGCATCTAGTCCACCATATATCGCATGTTTGCCATGCACGCATGCATGCACAATCTAGTGTACACCATGCCAATGAAACGCATATTCTGGTATATAAATGCATGACCTGTCGCTTATGTTCATCACGCACTCGTGTCATGCCATACCAATTTTGGTATATATCACGTTAACAAAACGGCCGGAAGCGCACCATGACAGTGGCATGTAAATCATACCGTACATGACATGCATAACATGATTCGCGTGTTAAGACCTCTCATTTATGTTCATCATACAGTCACATCGCGAAATACCAATTTTGGTGTATATCAAAGGAGCGAAATGGCCGCGAGTGCACCATGAGTAGAGCATGTAAATCATGCCATACATGACATGCATATTATGATATTTCATGTTACCACCTGTCACTAATGTTCATCATACAGTCACATCGCGCAATACCAGTTTTGATGTATATCAAGCTATCGAAACGGCCGCGAATGCACCATGAGCGTGGCATGTAAGTCATGACAGGCACGTAGGCAAGGGGGGGGCCCGGGGGGCCCGGGCCCCCCCCGAAATTTTTCCAGCCCTCTATATTCCCAGGCAACTTTTTTTTGTTTTTGCCATGGAAAGATTGTCTTTCCAACAATTAGGCCTTGGGCCCCCCCCCCCGAAAAAAAATCCTGGCTACGTGCCTGAGTCATGACATACATGGCATGCATGTCATAGTTTTCATGTTACCACCTGTTATTCATGTTCTTCATACAGTCACATCGCGCAATACCAATTTTGGTGCATATCAATCTAGCGAAACGGCCGGGAATGCACCATGAGCGCGGTATGTAAAGCATGACATACATAACCTGCATGTCATGATTTCCATGTTGCCACCTCTCATTTACGTTCGTCATGCAGTCGCGTCGCGCAATACCAATTTTGGTGTATGTCAAGCAAGCGAAACGGCACGAGTGCGTCATGAGCATCACATGTAAATGATGTCGTGCATGTCGTGCATGTCATGATTTTCATATTACCACGTCTCATTTACCTTCGTCATACAGTCGCTTCGCGCAATACCAATTTTGGTTACATCAAGCTAGCGAAGCGGCCGCGAATGCATCATGAGCGTGGCAATTAAATCATGACATACATGACATGCATGTCATGGTTTTCATCTTCCCAACTGTTATTCATGTTCTTCATACAGTCACATCGCGCAATACCAATTTTGGTGTATATCAATCTAGTGAAACGGCCGCTAGAGCATCATGAGCGTGGCATGTAAATCAGGTCGTACATGACTTGCATGTCATGATTTTCATGCTACCACGTCTCACTTACGTTCGTCATACTGTCGTGTCGCGTAACACCAATTTTGGTGTATATCACGCAAGCGAAACGGACGCGAATGCACCATGAGCGTGGCATGTAAATCATGACATACATGTCATGGATGTCATGGTTTTCATGTTACCACGTGTCAGTTATGTTCTTCATACAGAAATGTCTCGTCATACCAGTTTTCGTATGTATCCCTTCATTTAAACGGCCGCGAGCGCCCCGAGACCATGTCATGTAATTCATGCTGCACATGACATGCGCGTCATGATTTGCATGTTAGGACCTGTCATTATGTTCGTCATGAACTCTTGTCACGCCGTACCAATTTTGGTATATATGAAATTAACGGAACGGCCGCAAGAGCCCAAAGGCCGTGGAATGTAAATCATGCTGTTCATGACATGCGTGTCATGATTTTCATGATATGACCTGTCATTTATGTTCGTGATAAGGCTATGTTATGACACAGCAATTTTGGTATACATCCGATTAACGGAACGTCCAGGGAGCCCAAAGGCCGTGGAATGTAAACCATGCTGTTCATGACATGCGTGTCATGATTTTCATGATATGACCTGTCATTTATGTTCGTAATAAGGCCATGTTATTACACACCAATTTTGGTATACATCCGATTAACGAAACGGCCAGGAGAGCGCAAAGTCGTAGGCGGCTAGATAGATAGATAGATAGATAGATAGATAGATAGATAGATAGATAGATAGATAGATAGATAGATAGATAGATAGATAGATAGATAGATAGATAGATAGATAGATAGATAGATAGATAGATAGATAGATAGATAGATAGATAGATACGCTCAAGGTCGCTAAGAAATGCTTCGCATTTAATAAACCAGTTGTAAGTCGGCGCCTTGTTCGTCCTTCCTCTTACCGTCCTCGTCGCGCTACTTGCGCTGTGGTTCACAATCTATAACTCCTTAACCCTGACCCTGCTCTGAAAAAAGGAACACTGGCAGCTTTTTATCTTGCTCAAATAAATGTTACAATATTTTAGAGGACAGCTCTTCTTATGCACCCGTTCCTGCGTTCAGCATCGGCTTTCCCTTGCCATCAGAACTTATATTACTCTTTGCTGTTATCAGTAATGTAATTATTTCTGTTTTGGCTAGGTAATTTAATAATGTAATGAATTACTTCAAGTGAGTAATTTCGAGAAAATTACTCACTACATGCCCAAAAAATTTTCACTAAAATATGTCTGCTTCCCTAATCCATAAATAAAAAAAATGACAGATAAGTTAGACTGAGTGCTAAGCCCAAAGCATGAAATATCAAATATATGTGTGCTGTAAAGTGTACATCAGTTGTGCATGAATTATATACTTTTCTTAATGTAATTTTGTTACTTTTCAAAAGTAATAGTACTGTGTCATATTACTTTCATCCAGCTGTAATTTGTGATGTAATTTAACTACATTTTTTAAAACCTGATATCTAATTAGTAATGTATTTTAATTACTTCTCAATAGTAATCTTGCCATCTCTGTAAGCCGTAACCGAGGGAACGAGCGCCACGAAAGATGAAAGGGTGCGGAGGAATGGGCGCCTGAAAGTCAGAGTTCAGAATGCAGTCGCATAGAAATGCGTCCGCAGAGGCCAGGAATCGAACCTTCAATGTACTATACTCCGTTTCATACATCAGATGCAACGCTACGGAAGCTAGCGAGACTTCTTGCTGTAGATGCGTTCGCACTAAGAAATAGTACAGTGAATTTACCACCCGTAATGTGTTTTTTTTTTTTCGTTCATGGGCTGTGTAATAAAAGAAGGTGATTTGTGTCCAAGAAATAAACGAACCCCGTTATTTACACTGTTGTCGATAGTCTGTTCTGGATCGCTCAGCGTCTATTTCTTTTTTTGTGGCATGGCCTCCCCGATTAGCAATGGCAGCGCGCAGCCGGAACTGATCGCGGAGGCCAAGCAGAAGACACGTGGATTTACACATTTTGCTGGCCGAACTTCTTGCATAGCTTCCACAGCGTTGCACCTGATGTGTGAAACGGAGTGTAAGTTACTTGGCATAAAATGGTGTGCGTCAATAGCTGCCCGTACAAAAGAATTCAATTTGTCTTTGCACATATCTGACGATGAGAAGCAATCTTGAGGGAAATAGATGATGATTGCTTTCAAGGGCGTCCGCAGAAGTTTTTTCAGGGGGGTGCATAGCAAGGGGGGGGGGGGCTTCAGCACTGGCAGCCTTTCTTTCACAGCCGTGACATGACAGGCAAGATTAGTCAGTAGTTTGTAACGCGCGAAACTGAATGGCAAACCTGAAGGCTAGGACCTGAGTGTGCTAATCAAGCTGTGTAGCTTATCGCAACTGCATAGAAAAGTATTATCCGCAATTCCAAGGGGGGGGGGGGGCAGCCGCCCCCCCTTGCACCCCCCTCCGGACGCCCATGATTGCTTTCTTCTTAATAATCGCGCGAGAACTGTGAACGGCTTAACACCATGCGATTTTCATTATTTTCATTTCCAGTTTTGAAAAGCGGTCTGAACCCCTCCCCCTCAACAAGATGTAGGGACTGCATCAACGCGAGGCGGGAAACAGTTTTTTGTTCTAGTCAGTGTTGGTCGGAACATTTTTTTCGCTATCGTTTCGAATATTAAACCATGATTTTTAGCAGGAATCATTGACATGTTTTCTAAAATTTTAGTTGAAGCAAAATAAAGAGTCTGTCAGCCGTGACTCGGTCCAGCCCTAACCAGGTCACACAACATTGCACTCGCCAACACCTTATGTCGATAACTAATTGTCATTTAGCCCTGCAACAAACCCAACTACTGTTCTATTCCTATACGAGAGACGCAGTGGGCGCCTTAGCGTTTGCACGGACGGTTCAATTTCTACAAGTAAAGAAAGCTTCCAGCTTTCCCCAAAACGCGTACAAGTTCAGTGCGCCCACGTGCCCCGCACCCTGTGGGGCTCAAAGCACTGAGATGTCTGCAGAGCCACCCCCTCGTACCAATGCAAAAGAGCCCTCAAGTCGGCAGCAGCCTCGAGACACGCTGACGACGGAAGGTACTCCTTCCTGAAAATTCGGCTGAAAAGACGCCTGCAGTGAGATGGACCCCCTAATGGAGAATCCTGGGCACGCCCATGCACGAAGTGTCAGACGTACAACACCGTTTTATTTCACGCCAAAGAAAAGACAAGAAGCATGGCAGTCGCACTTCGAAATGGCTCGTAAGGATAAGCATGAATGCTCGCGTTTATGAAAGTGCTCGTTGCGAGTCTTGCTTACAAAACCGACAAATTCAAAATACAACGCGAATTTTCCTGTCTAAACGAATAAACGCTAATTGCAAACTCTACCAAGTTGACATTTTTAAATTGCACGAGTTTAAATTGCATGTCAGTAAAATCGGCAATTTACTTCTTTATATTAAATTTTGTTAAACTGAAATTTAAACTTTTATGCAAGGTATAATTGCCGAAGGATCGATTATTGCACCGGTAATGCCGCAATATGGCAGTCCGAATCAATTTCGCTTAACCTGAGATGGGCGCCAAACGTAGACGAAAAAAAACCCAACTGAAGCATTTGCTCAACACTCAGATTGACGAACACGCAAAATCGACAACCGTTGCAGGCTAGAAAAAAAAAAAAAGTCGCGAGCTTTGCCGCTAGGGAGAAGCAACAAAATTCCTGAAAAAGGGGGGGGGGCGAAGGACACGGTACACTGTTTCCATATTCTTTTGTGGTGTGTTATTCGTCCCCGCGCCCCCCTTTTCATTGCGCAAAAATGTTCGCTTCGTCATGAGCGCGAGACCCTAAGGTGAGAAAGAACGACATATGTATACACTGTTTCCCTGTATGACTGTAGGAAAGACGCTGCCTGAAGCTGCTCACGTCAAGTCCTGAAGCTGCACACGCCTGGAATGGCGAAAGGAAATGCAAGAGAACCTCCGGAGGAGAGCAGCTGAGCGTAGAAAGCATATCCAGAATTTGTATTTTTATGGCCCTTTATTAGAGGAAAGGTGTACAGTATTACAGACAATATGTACAGAATTTACAGAACTGACTAGAAGGTCTTGGGTGGGGTAAGCGGTGTAAGGAGGGGGAGGGGGCTACGCTCAGCAACCGTGAGGCAGCTGAGTGCAGCGACTAGGGAGGGGGGCTACGCTCAGCAACCGTGAGGCAGCTGAGCGTAGTGACAAGGACGAAGGGGAGATGCTCAGCATCCGTGCGGTAGCTGAGTGTATCGCAGACTGAAGCCACCAGCACGGCAGACCAGCGCATCTGCAAACTGCCTTCCCGTTGCAAACTGCGTAAAGTTGGCTGCTGCGGAACCCAGGCCACCAGGCTGCTGCGATCCGATGGGTGTTTCGGGAACCGGCGGCAGCACGACCGGGGCTGGTTGGGCAGGTTGGTTGGGAGCGGGCCGGATGGGCTCTACAGGACGTGGTGGTTGCTGGGTGGGCAGCACTTGGGGAGGAGGGTTGGGACGCACCACTGCAGGAGGATCAGGTCGCACCGGAGTGTTGGGACGTCCGTTGGGGCGAACTCCCGGGCAAGGACAGTCGGAGTAGCCGATGCGAGGTCCGGTCACGAATGACACGCGGAAGGGCGCGAGGTTGGCTGCGAGAAAAAAAAAACACAGCAATTAGAGTAACAAAGTGAAATTGTCGACCTAACAAACTGTCGACGTGAGGACTAAACAAGACTCACCAGCAACAGGCGTGAAAGTGGTGCCGCAGATGCGGTCGCCCAGGTTGCCATCGCTGACTGCTCCAGTCGATCCGGTAGGGATCAGCACGTAAGCATCCCGGCAACGCTGGTTAACCAGGGGGCTCAGACGGAAGCCGTTGGTACCGTTCTCCTCGTACTGCAAAGGGAGTACCACAAATTAATAGTAATATTAGGGCGCTTTAACAGCGCTTACCACACAGTGCTGCAAAACTATGGTAAACATACTTGCAGAAGAAAGGATAACTCACCAGAATAGAACAAAAGCCAAGCTGACGTCGGATGCAAATCGAGTAGTGCATGTTGGCGTAATAATGGAAACCAGTTGGGTTGCGGACAAAGTTGAAGCTCGTGATTACGTCGGAAGCCTTGGTGTGGTACTGCAAGCAGCCCTCCGGAGCTGGAATATAAAAACAGTTTATTATAATCGAAATTAACACGTGGTTGCCTGCCCGAATGAGAGTATACGGCACGAGGACTCACCCATGGTGGGGCTCCAGCAGGAAACCTGCGTGATGCGAATGCTCCAACGGCGCTCCCTTTCAGTGCGGGCACTCAGGCGAACCGTAAGAATGGCCTGCTTGGTCTGGCTAACGTCGACATACACTGTTTAGAAAGGAAATAACAGAGGTGCGCCTATGTAAGAGGCCGCCAGCGAGGTTGCAACTTGATAGAGGTCCATTATAGTTAGAGCCTCAACCGATAATCGATAGCGCAGACCGGAGACTCTACAGGTCGCCGCTACCTGCCCTACGTAGCCAGAGCTTTTATGGTACGACATATTGCGGAAAGTGGCGAACACAAACCTTTACGTTTGCTACTTTCCGCCTTATTAAAGCTCGCTAAGAGTACGCTACATGCCGCTGTAAGTTCCTGAAAACAGATCTAGCAAGTCTTACTGTGTTGTCCGCTGTTGTAGCCGCAGAGGACGGGATAGTTGGAGGACTCGAGGCCGGCGGATACGCTGAAGGCGTCGTCCAGGCACATCCCCGCCCGGGGTCCGCAGGTCTCCGGTGGGGACAGCGAGAACTCTGAGAAGTCGAGTCGCAGCTGACACACGCCTTCGCGGGCTTGCACGGTGACCTGGCACTGGCGAAACATGGCGTCCTGCTGCGGGGTATCGGGACTGCGAACACTGCCTCGGCGTCGGACACCGTGGCGCCGCAGGTGATGGGCTTGTCCTGCTCCGGCCCTGCAAAAAGATTCAGCAAAATAAGTGGTACAGCTACCTATACGCGAAAAGAAATACACCTATAAGTAAAGTCCGCAGAACTCGTTGATGCTCGACAGTGAGCCAGATGCCGCAAGCTGGCTTACCGCAGGGCCGCATGCGGTGAAACAACGGTAGCTTGAGAGATTTAGCATCGACATATCTGCTAAATATGCGTAAATTGAATGAGGACAGATGAGATGTCTGCGGACTCCTCTCACCTGTCCTCGTGTTTGCGCTGTGCAAATATGTAGACATTTGCTGCTGCAAAACGCAATAGTGGGTTTTAGTTCGCCCGCGTGCGCCAACGGATTAGTGGAAAAGCGTTTATCTAACTACGACGTTGGCAAGGCCACGTGGTCCCACTTACGGTGGCAGCAGATGGTTTCCCCGTCGTTGCACCGGCCTAGAGAGGCGCCTCCGTCCTTGAGGCACTGCTTGGCGAAAATGCAAAGCCCCTCCTGGCCTGAAGGGGCGACGCATTGCAACGGTTGGGGGGTCACGCGATCCGCCGTCTGTACCAGAAAGCTGGGCACGGGGAAGTTCTGACCCAGGCTCTGGGCCATAGACGACACGCTGCCGACTGAAAAAAAGAAAGTTTCCCGGTAAGGAGTTTGCCACGCATCGTACAAAAAGAGCGAGAGACTCCTACCTAATGGGCAAACTTTGACACTGGTAGGCCTGCCTAGCTAGGAGAACTGAGCGAAGCATTCCACAAGCTTCAGAATGCAAAACGAGTACACTCTGCAAACTTTTGTACGAAGTTTATGCTGGACCGTTCCGACGCGGTGAAGTGCTCAGCAAGTGATCCTACACTACATGTGTACCGCTTTTAAGTACTACTTTACAGGCCCCCTATCGCACTGCGATTGGTTGATAGAAATTCTGAAACACTTACTAGCTGCATGGTTGGTCTTCTCGTCCGAGCGTTGGAGGTCGCCAGAGACCACAGTCGTCATGACGGCCAGGAAGACAAGCAGCATTCTTAGCGTCATTCTCGGTGGCGTTCCGGCAGTCTCGGCTGTTCCGTCGATATGATGCTCAACGTCCTCGCCGACCATCACCGTGGTTGTGGTGGAAAACCGCACGGATCCGCGCATTTTAACTGGCAGAGGCCGCCCCCATTAGCCAACGGGATGCTTCGAAATCTCCTCTCTCCTTGAAGCTCCGCCTTCTGCACACGACACCTCTTTTTCACAAAGGCTTTTTCTCCTTTCAGAACCCCGACGCAGAGGGGAACTTCTTGTATGACTAACATCCTTTCCCTCTTTTCTCCCTCCCTCCCCCCCCTCCCCCCCCGAACCACAAACAACAAGAACCGAAATGCCAGCGCCATCATAAGGGGGCCCATGTGATCACCAAATTAATTAATTAATTATTTAGAACACTTCAGAGATGATATTACATGGCGGGATCACACTTACGTACGTAGGGACATTACACTTCTAAGAGGACTCCGAAGGTGCGAGACTCGATTTAACTAATCGTGATTTTTGTACGAGATAACTTCGAATAACGAATCGAATATTGCGTTAATCGATTCGTTGCAAGAATCGAGTAGTGACTGCTAAGAATCTGTGAAGTTTTCGAATAATTTGCGTCATTCGCTGCGCACGAGCACAGATTAACTATTTGTTGGACATGAGCAAATATAGTGACACCCGCGTGCTCAGGTTAAGGTGCACGTTGACTATGATGGTCAGATTTCAATAAGTGAGTCAATCAAGTTTATTTCCAACATTATGGTTGGAGGTCACTCCAGGCGAAAAGTGGTGAAATGCTACATGGAGATGCCTGGGGGCCCATGCACAAGGCAGCATACACATACATTTGTAGGCCAGATACGCACACACGATGAACATTAAGAAAAGTGTTTAGAGTATCATGAAAGAAGAAGCAGTGAGATAAATTAACGGCAAACGTAAGAGATACAAACTGACTTAGAATGGAAAATTGGCCTAGTTGGTATGGATTCGTACTTAGCACTGTGCAGCGCTCACATAAAAAAAAAAAAGAACTGGCTTGAGCCGACATGCAGCGCATGTCATGTGCACTTCTTTCGTCCTTAGTCTTCTTTTTTTTTTTTGTGTGTGAGTGCTGCGCAGTCCTAAGTATGAATAAGATACATGTATACATTGTATACTTCTGCATACATAAAAGAAAAAGAAATAATATATTAATAAAACAGCAACGACTTCGAACTGCGATAAACCTCTTGATACATAGACTTAAATATTAACAGATTTATGTCATATCACTATTACAGCAAAAGTGTTAAAAAATGTTCAATAAAGAAAGCGTAGTGGTAAGAAGCAGATGGCAGTGTCTAGTGTAGCACAGAAATAATATATTCGTGCAACTATTACGAATGTTGTTACACGCAATAGCCTGCTTTTGATATTTGTTTAAAACATATGGTACATCGAAAGCCAGGGATTGTTTGCCATAAGATGTGCGCCATCGCGGTACCGTCTAATCCGGAATCCACCATTACGGCGTGCCTCGTATTGCATCGTGTTTTTGTCACTTAAAATAACAGGATTTATTATGTTCGTTATTGGACACTTTGCGGCTGAACCTCAAACATTCGTCCTCTAATTCCTCGAAGCAAATGACTTCGACAGTGAATGATACTGGTTTGGTGGATCTTAAAGGCAGCTGTGTGATGGTATATTGACAGCTTGATGATATATGAGAGCATGATAGTATAGTGACAGCGTTGTGTATATCGGTCTGGTAGTTCATAAAGAGAGTTCTGTTATGATATATAGAGAGCTTGATGATACGTGACAGCAGGATGATATAGTGACCGCTTTGTGTGACAATGTCGGTCGGGTAGTTCGTAAAGCCAGCTTTGTGATTATAAATACCGTATTCATTCCGATAATGGGTGGTCACGCAGACTACGATGAGTAAGCGATTAAGGGCTTTACGCATAAGGCACTGGTGACGAAGTTCAGTCGAAACGTCATCTCCAGCCTAACACTTCCGTTGTTCTCGTCGGCGTTCACGTGGCGCATGCAGTTTTAAATGCGAAGCATTTAAAACTGCGCCACGTGAACGCCGACACGCCATGAGCCACGAATAATGTGCCGAGGTGCCCGTTAATGTCGTTTGAGCTGGTTCGAATGCTCAAGAGCATGAATTACCAACGCTCCGCGCGATCTGTCGCGACGGGTCCTCAAATCGTGCAAGTTTCATGGCACGCACTCGACTACGAGTCTTTAGTGCTGCTACCACGTTAGTCTCTCGCTACCCGCAGACACCCGATGTGTGGATGCGGCGTGCGATAACTTCGTTAAATGCAAAATGCAATGCAAATTTGCTTGTCTAAATAAACAGATTAGTTGCTAATGGGGGTAAAACGGGAGCGGGTTGCATTCGTTCTGGCCACTCGCGGAACTCTAAGATATCCTTCACGGAACCCCTGGGTTATGATCGAATCCCGGCCGTGGCCGGGATTCGATCACATAAACCGTCCACATTTGACGTCCACATAAACCTAGGTTTATGTGGACGTCAAAGAACCTCAGGTGGTCGAAATTTACGGAGCGCTCCACTACGGCATCTCTCATAAACATATCGTGGTTTTGGGACGTTAAAACCCATCAATTATTATTATATTAACTTTTGCCCCTCCGCTCATCAACGTACGTTCATACCCTGAGGGTATGTTAAATAAATAAACAAATAAAATAATTATAATTTTTATTCCCACAAAACTGTCTGCGGGCATCAGAGGGTTAAAATTTCCCCGCGAATTGCTGCGCGGTCAAAATGGTCGCCGCTTTTTCCGCGAAGCTTCTTCCCCAAAGCAAAATTCTGTGCACGGCCGTGAGTAAGCAAGGCGTCAGGCCTTTGTCAAGATAGGTGGCTTGTCGAGATAAGTGCAGCGAGACGGGTGGCCACCTGGCCCACGCGTGCGGTATTCTCAAGTGCAGGACTGTAACCACGACAATCCTGTCACCAGCCACGGCCGGTCTAGAGGCGCGCGCCTCCAGACCGGCCGTGCACCAGCAGAGCCCCCATGACTAATGGTACTTCCAAGAAGTTCGCGTGGAAGAACATTCCACGTGCCATTCCGTGCTGTGGCCGATTTGCCTTCACGAATTTCGCTTTCTTCGGAAACATACCGTGTTTTACTCCGTACAGCCCGCTACCCGCGTGTTTGCGTTAAGACTGACGCCTTTTTTTACCTTTATCCCTCACGTTTTCTGACGTGACGCAAAAGAAATTAATTTCTTGTATAAATGGATTATTAGCAGAAGTACGCATTAATGTATTTAAGTTACCGCTTCGTGGCTGCAGTTGTAGACCGCACATAATGCGCATCAACAAGCGCATCAACTGCCAAAAAACACATAGAAACGACAGAGGACATAGCCCACGCGCACGCATCAGCGACTCCCAAACGGCCGTGCGAAACTACGCCAACTACGGAGGGGGCGCTTGCTCGGGCGGGGGAGTTTGGTCGGAATTCTGCAGTATGTTGTTTGAAAGATTTTAGCCCTTTCATATAGCGCCGGCTACTCCTTTTCACAGATAATACGTGAAAATCACGGCAATTAATAAAAATTACATAAAAGAGCACCTATAGGGAGAGTTCACATAAGTCCATTAGCGTAGTGACACGGAAAACAACGCAAAATACACTCCATGTCACATAACACTACTGAGCACTAACAGACAATAATGCCAAGGAAAGTATAGGGGATGTTATTAGTAGTAAATATAAGGTAAATGTGAAGAAAGAAAAGTGGACGAAAAGATAACTTGCCGCGGGCAGGGACCGAACCTGCATAGTTCAGTTGGTAGAGCATCGGACGCGTCCCCTATACTTTCCTCGGCATTATTGTCTGTTAGTGCTCATTAATGTTGTGTATAACAAAGAAAAAACGAGCTCTTAAAATTAACACTTCCTGCCTTCATAACACTACTGTTCACATAAAATGCAGTCACACGGACACCGTATACGTGCTGAAAATAATGCACAACGCCCAGACACTTAACATCACTGAAATTGGCTAAGGCTAGTACGTCGCAGGGACACAGAGTAAGTTTGCATACGAAGCAACACATAACGCGACTTGGTCAGGTCCAATTATATGCATAAAATCAGCCTAGAAGGTTTTCTCAGTAATTTTCAAGTACACCACCCGCTTCTACAGAAACTTGCAAGACATGTGTTGGGCATGGACATCGGATTTTTCCGAGGCTGAAGTGCCTACGGTCCAGTGCCATCTAAGTCTCGTATTAGCTTTCTTTGGTGCTGATGTCTGACAGAACACATCTTCTCCCACGTGTCCACATTCGGGACTCTCCGCTCGCGAAATTTTGTGTAAAAAGTGTCTTGTGCACGCGGTACCCAGCCGTAGGCGGTGTATCAGTGTTTCAAACCTTGAAATTCAAGAGCAGGATCAATTTAAAATAGGTCCGAATATCTTGTATTTCCATCAAGCCATGTCGCTCTGCAAGCACGGGCTCACATCTGTCGTAGTATGTGCCGTAATTCGCCTTGTGTTATAGGTAGTGGATCATTTTTTTTTATGTGCTTGTCCGGCTGCTTCTTTCGCTCACACATCGTTAGGTATTGCAGGGGCCAGATGTTCACTGGAATACTATTGTGTGGTTACGTTCGCTTGCTTTTGTGAGTGCCTTCAGTGTTTCGTAAATTAAAGCCCTTGCTTTTCTAATTGATGTCATTTAGTGACCATAAAGGTAGTTGTGAATTACACAGGATGACCCATTTATTTGCTTGTTTTACTGAATTAATGTATCGTAACACAGCCAATATTGCAACCAATTCTTCTGAAATTGATGATGTCGTGTAAGACAATTTAAATGCCTTGATTTGGTCCCATTCTGGAATAACCATGGCGGCCGTAGATGAATTTGTTTGACAAGAACCTCCCGTATAACATAGCATAAACATATACCTCGCATGCGAATGGTTCCTTCTATGGAAAGTTCAATATTAGGGGCTAGCAAGCCACCATGGTGAATAAGATACATACGAGCTCCCCAATTCATGTCTCGGTAGAAGACACTTTTCGACATTATTGCGCAGCGCAGAATGAACGAGCACAGATGAAAGGACACAACACCAGCGCTGACTTCTTCTTTCAATCAGTCAATCTTTATTACTCACATAAAAAAAAAATACTAATACAATGTAGGTAAATATGCAGGTTTGAAGTTTGTTGAAACATCATGAAAATACAAGCGACAAAAGGAGGTCCCGAAGTAAACACTGTCAGGGGGACCTCCTAACTATATTGTATTGATTGAATACAGGGCAGGCAAGTGGCGAGCGAAAGAAAACAAAAAAAGAAAACAAAAGAAAAAGAACAGGAAAGATAATTCAAAAGCATGAAATGCAACAATAATACAGAAACCAATACAATAATACACATTAAGACAAATCGACGCGAATTCTAAGTTAACAAGGCGTGAAACAATCCGCACAACTCAAAAGAAAGTAAAAACGCAATTCCTATAAAAATGACAAAGAGAAATGAAAATGAAAGAAAGAAAAACAAATATGAATTAAGGAAACGAGAAAGGTTACCATGAAATGTTAGCAAAGATGTTGAAATAAATGTTTATTTAATTGTGCTTTAAATGATGTTATATTGTGGCAACTTTTAATGAACGTAGGTAGTAAGTTCCAAAGGTAAATACCAGAAAACAACGCTGTCTGTTTACCATAGTTTGCGTGAACCACCGGCAACAGTAAGCTATGTTGTAAGGAGAATCTGGTCAAATTTACATTTATCAGATAACGGGATGGAATACTGTTCAATTCAATATTATGCTGACGCGCGCGAAATATGAGCCCGCCTAGTTTCAGAGACATGGAATGATGGATGGGGAGAATGCTGAAATTACTGTAGATAGGCGTAGCGGAGTCTTTCCAGTGACTGAAGGTTATAATCCTTATAGCTTTATTCTGTAAGTGAGCAATTTTGGTGTTTGCCCAGGAAGAAGAACAGTATGTTAGGTGACCATGAATGAAGGCGAAGTATAATGAGCGAAGAATGTGCAAAGGGAAGTACGTGCGGGTTTTAATCAGAACTGGAATTCCAAAAGAAATTTTGGACGAGATAGCGGCAATGTGCTTATCAAACTTTAGGTGAGAATCAATGGTAATCAATGGTCCCAAGGTGACAAACCGCAAGCGCCACCTCCTATGTCAGTACACTGGAAAAACTAAATAGCGAACAAGGAAAAGCAAGAGCCTTTGTAAGGTATTGCTAGTAACAGAGACATTACTGAATGTTCAAGCTAGTGCATCCTGCTAGCTTCGGGCCAACAGTCGAGCGCCATAACCCCTAGAGCACCGTGGCGGGTAATCGAGAAAGTTCATACATAAGCGAACAAGTTTAGTATATTAAGTAATTACATGAATTTGTTTTAAAAACAATTGAAGGGTACATTTAAACACATGGGGGTGTACATTACATAGCTGTAGCAAAAGTAATATAAAAGTGTTTATCTGGTGTAGCGCAAAAACATGCACGGGCTTGGTCATTCAAGACTGGGAGATGCGCTTCCCCGTTTTGTGCTAAACGAAGAATAAAAACAGCACTAAATACAGCGCCGTGTATGTGTCCTCTTCTCGTCCCGTGTTGTTTTTATTCTTCTTTTACCGTGCAGCACCAACCAGCCCAATCGAGCACATTGTCCCCGCTTTGTGCCTTTTGTGGTGATATCGGCTACATCAGACATTTTATTTGGCTTTGCCCGCAGTTTGCAAAGGGACAGACACCGGACGTTTGAAGACGTCGTTTTTCCCGAGGGCAACGAGGAAGAGCGTGCAACGAATTTCGAAGGCCTTCCTGCGAGACACGCGGTGACAGAACCCTACAATTCCGGAGATGCTCAGGTGGAGGCCAGGCTAGCCACCTGCTGAAACATCACAACCACCACCACCACGACCACCAGGTGGGAGCGTGAAGTGTGGTTCGACTTGCGATTAGGCATAAATTCTAGGAAAGCATTCCTGATCCCGCTTGCCCTGTGCGGAATCTTGCAGCAAAAATGTAGAGAGCGGCGTAAATAAAACTTTTTGAACAAGGGAATGCACGGGCATGGTTTTCCTGCCGCCAAACGAGTTCCCCCCTCCCCCCCCTCCTCTTTCCCTTCGCCTACTCCGGGAAAAACACTTTTCGTTCCAACCCGCCGTGCAGCTTAGCACGCAGGTTCGATTCCCGGCCACGGCGGCCGCATTTCCAAGGGGGCGAAATGCGAGGAACACCTGTGTACTTATATTTTGGCGCATGTTAAATGAACCCCAGGTGGTCTAAATTGATCCGTAGTCTACACTACCGCGTGCCTCATAATCATATGGTGGTTTTGGCACGTAAGACCTCAGCAATTATTACTGTTCCCAGAATATCAGCTGTTCCCAGAATATCCACCGATCGCAATCCATTCGACCGTGCGTATGTGTTGGGAGATCGGTTTCATCCGAAGCTAGGCAGGCACCCATTGAGAGCTTGAGGGCAGACTCGTTTATCTGCAAGTAAATATGCGCTCGGCATGCCTTCTTCGATTTCGTCGGTGTCTTTTTTTTTTTTGTTGCTGCACAAACACGCTGGAGTAGTGTTGATGGCCGCCGTGCCTGGTAGCCATCACTGTCTGGCAACAAAGGGATTGACGTCACCGCAGTCGCCATCTAGCGTATAGCGTACTAGGAAGGGCAGTGAAATACACACGAGCCGCGAAAGGCCATCTTCTTGAGAAGAGCACTCGCATGACCCAGCGCCAGGTGCAGCTGAAGTCCCCAGACTAGTCACACCTGCCGCCTCTTCCCCCCCCCCCCCTCACGCGCGGAAGCCATCTGCGGCCACGTTCTTCCTAACCTAGAAGTTTTACAAAGCCACGCACCTTTTAGCCTTTTAGCGAACGCGAAGCGCCTATCTCCCCTCTCTAAACCCCACGTCTTTGACCGGGGTCGCGTTCCCCACTCTTGCACTAGTGTCTGTCTACAACTGTGGGGCGATCAGCTAAATGGTTGTCGCTACTTAAAAAAGATAGGAACAAAAATCTAAGAACTTTAGGTCCAGCTACCACTATCCCCACTAGACAAACCAGTTGGTTGCCTGGCAACGCCGGACTTAGCATCCAGTTTGTTGCATTGTAGGCGAGCGCCCGACAACCGCTGACTCCGGCGTCTCTGGGAAGGTGAAAGGGAGGGAGGAAACACTAATCCGCTAAAGTACCACGATAGGTCAAACATGAATGACAGCTGCGACTGTCATTGGGTGTAAATGCCATTTTTGTTGGTGCTACACGGGCATAGTGAATGCGTTTCTCGAACTCATGGATGCGCGACATGTCTTATCGATGACAGGCGCTTGTCAAAATCAAGCGAGACTGGTGACTGAGCAAATTTTTCACGCATTGTCTGGCAGCTGCCCTGTCCGGACACGTTGCCTCTGAGGCATACCGCGTTTACTCGTTTACTGCTTACAACCCGCTTTTTGTTAGCTTGTTCGCGTGAAGTGTGAAGACAGCTGTAGGAAAGCTTTTTTTTTTGTCATCTTTTTCCCGCGAAATTTACTGACGCGAACGAAAGGATATTACCTTTCGGTGAAAATGTCGAAATTTCGGCGAGCTAGCAAGGTTTCAAAACTTGCATCAGCACGTTGAAACACGACCTCAATGTACGATTTACAAGAACCTGCAAGACGGCATTCCCGCAAGGCTTTATTATTTTTATTATCGGCTTTATTCTCGTCTTTTTGGCCCTTCAAACCTCGGCAACAATTGAAAATTACTACTGTTAAGATAAGCACCACGTCCATCGCTCAAGACACCGAGCGATGGACACAATAGCACGGAGTACATTGACAGATAACGTATTGATGACAAGACCGGATATGTCAGCCTAGTTTATCGCCTAGCTGGAGTGCATTCAGACCAAGCTTATGGATATTAGATACAGGACCACTCACTCCTGATAAAAACACGGATACCATGTCGAACAGCGGGTCTTCAAAAAAAAAAAAAAAGCGTTTGGTTCTTTAAATATTCTTAAAAATATATCTGAGGTAAATACTCAATTTTATTGTCTTTCGAACGTTCAGTGATTGACATCAATCTAGCCTTATTGTTTTGTATACAACTTCTGTTATGAAATTGAAATTGCAGTTGTTCGTAGTGCCTCCTGCGAAACTGCGCTTTTTTATTTATTATCAGGGCCTTCAAAATATATGTGCCTACTTGTATATTTTTTGCTGAAAATTTGTTGTTGACGTTCCGAGTGACTGTATTGCATTGATAGTATCGTTACACCTGCGTCCCATAGGGCGCCGTAATTGGTGGCACTGCTTTTTTCCCCACCTTTTTTTATAAGAGACAATGGGAAGTCACCAAGAGGCGCCACGATCCACTTCGTTTAGATCACGTCAATTAAGATAAATAATACAAAAAGCTACCGCTGAAAGTGGTAAACACTGAAGAAGGAAAGAACCTTTTGAGGCTTAGCATGTCAACGCGTAATGAAGCCGACACGTGGCTTTCTCCGTTGTATAAGCAAATAGACCATAAACAATTAACTAAACCAACTTTGACGCAGTCAGTGTAGAACGTATTTGATCCCATCTATACTAGTAATAGTAATTGCTAGGACCTTACGGGCCAAAACCACGATAGCATTATGAGGCACGCCGTAGTGTGGGCTCTTTAACGTACACCTATCTAAGCGCACGGGTGTTATATTCCATTTCGCCCTCATCGGAATGCGGCCGTCGTGAGCAGTAATCGAACCCGCGGCCTCGAGCTTAGCAGATCACGTACATAATGGCCAACCTAGAGCTATACAGGCGCTGAAGAAAACACGTGCCGCTTCAGAGCTAACCTTTTATAGCGATTTGTTTAGATTTAGGTGCACGCTAAAAAACCCCAGGTGGTCGAAATTCCCAGAGCCCTCCACTACGGCGTCTCTCATAATCATATCGAGGTTTTGGGATGGTAAAACCACAACAGCTCTTATTATTATTATATTATTATTATTATTATTATTATTATTATTATTATTATTATTATTATTATTATTATTATTATTATTATTATTATTATTATTATTATTATTATTATTTACTGCGATCGCCCGCATAAAAAACTGAGTGCTCTTTGAGCGTTGTATAGCAGATGCAGTAAGTGCGCGAAGTAGTAGCTCATACATTTAAGTACAAAATATTTGGTTAATCGTGTGTGGCTGCTTAATACACGACCGATGACGGTGATTTTTTATCAGTTTCGCCGAAAATAATGCCAGCGTGACGAGAGCGAAAGGTCTGATTTAATTGACCGCTCAATATATGAGGGGGGGGGGGGCATGCAAATAAACGCGGCAACGTAAGAATCCCACTCGACTGCGTGCGTGCAACGTTAATTCTCTCGCGTTTATTCGCACTGCACGTGCATCTTGCTTGTGATTACAATGTGAAAAGAAATTTAACGGAGTACTTTGCTTTGATACCACGCAGAAAAATGCGAACACGCCATCAGCTGGGCTTATAGTGTCTCGTACAGTGGTGGATGGATTGAAACAAACAACATGTGTTCGTTCGGGATGTGCGAATATTTTAAAATTTCGAATAATGGATCGAATACCATTCTATTCGATTCACTACTCCGATTTGAATAGCGCACTTGGAAATACTGAATATCTTTAGAATAATCAGCACCGATGGGCAAGCCGCAACGGAACGAAACGTTGGAACAGCGAGGAGTCATTTTTTGTTCTTGTAATAAATTGATTGCCAATATGCATGCAGCCGCAGATATTACGGGACTATCGATGCCATATTCTTCACTGGCGGAAGGCGTTCTTGCTTATAACTTGAACGCTCTAGTCACTGCTTCATTTCCTCCTACTGTTACACAACATTTGCAGAATATAGTGATATTCTTTTTTTTTTTTGGTCGGTGAAAAGTAATCATATTGTATCGTTTGTAAAGTATGCCAATATTTGTTTCAAATAGGATAGAATAGCAATGAAATTTATTTGTGCGTCCGTTATTGCAACTGGTGTCCTGGGCTAGTAGGCTTGCTCATGTTGAGGGCCGTAGCGCTGCCTTTAAAATGGTTGCCTTACTATTCGAATACTATTTAATTCGTATGTGATGCGGTGTCATCTCCATTCGATTCATATTCGATTCGAAAATTCTCAAAAAGATAAAGCACACAAGATAAACAAACAGCGGCAGGAAAGCTGTAGAGAAAGAGATTCTTTATTTGGGAAAATTAGGTGAATAGTGGGGGTAAGTGACGCAGTAACTGTCTCTCAGGCGAGGACACCACAACCGCGACACCTGGGGGGAAAGGGGAGAAAAGTATAGGAGAAGTTAGAGTTAGAGTGGAGGAGGAGGCCTGGGGGAGTTAAATTGTAGAAAACCGTTGCTGCCACGCGGCGACACAAATCAGTGGAGAGGGCGAGAAGCAAAATTCCCGTCCTCCCCCTCCCTCAGGGCGTGGCTTAAGGGGAAGGCGTGCCTTCTTGCTCCTTTGTAACTGAACACGTGACTCGGATAGTGTCCAATGAAGACGCCGCTAGGAGAGAGCGGCTCCCGAGAGAAATTACGTTTTATTGTCCCATTCCTCCTTACCGCTCGAACGGAGGATCACGGGAAGCACCACCACGTGACCGCTCGATAGTGTTTAAGCAGCGCGCAGAATCGAGCTCATTCTGAAGTCGCCTGCCATCCAGGTCGCACTCGAACTAGTAAGTCCGTTTATGCCTCACTTGCTGTCGGGTTCTTTGTTGAACGCTACTGTAACCGTGTCTACTGTTCTTTCCAGGTCATGAAGTGTGCTCTAGTCATGTTCCCCGCGATCTTGTTGGCCTGCGCTCTGGGTAAGTGAATAAGCGATATGCTTATTCGCATATACGCTTCGCAGATATTCTTTCTCATTAGAGTGTTAGCGGAATGCAGCAAACGCAAGAATTTAGTGTTGCGTATTTAGGCTTAACGGATTCCGTAGGTAGGGCAAGATGGCGGCGCATGTAGAAGCGAGAGCCGTCCGCTTCCCATCTTCGTCTGCCGCCACTATTGGGCTCATACATTCGCCACCAATGCTCATATTTGACTTGGATAGCTCCGTTTTCGAGGCACGCTCTCGAATGGCAGCACAAAAGCATTAACGAGAATGCCCGTGTTTGTTGTAGCCGTGTCGATACTGCAGCACTGCCCGTATCTGGTTTTTCGTTCATTTGCCCGTTCCAACCGGAACGGCCACAAGTCGGCCGAGAGAAATTAACAGCACTCGTGCTGTTATATTTTTGCAATGTGGCACCAACTTGCCCAGACAAAGTCTCTGCTCGGCCGAGATGTGCGAATACAGTCGTATAGATTTTGCTTGTCAGTACTGAGTGGTACACTCATCCGCTTCGCGTTGTCACATCATCTCTCGAAAAGTCTTTCTTGTGCACCCCGCTTAGATCATAGGTTGCTGCAACTAATTCGAATGACCGCCTCTGCAGGAGCGATGGCCGCCAATGTACCGCCGATGCAGATACCACAGCTGCCGCCACTCAATCTACCGCAAATGCCACCCATGCCCATGGTCCCCGTGTTGCCTCACAAGCAACACGTGAAGCCCGATCCACAGCAAGTGGCCACGAGCGCCCTGGGCGGCGGTCTCGTGCCCGACTGGGCTAGGCCTACGGCGCTCTTGCAGACCATCGTGGACCGCATCCGGGGCACCAGCCGTCCGTGCACGGGCGCCAGCGGCATCGATGGGGGCACCTGCTTGACGAAGTACAACTGCGCCAGCAACGGCGGGGTCATGATCTCGTCCAGCGACTGCCTCCCTGCCACCGTCTGTTGCAAAGGTGGGGCCGTTTTTGCAATATTCCATTCCACCGTGCGAATGGACTAGCAATACAACCTAGCCAGTATCCTTTTCACCATGGGAACGGGCTATATGGTTTCCCATTAGAAATTAATCTGCAGTGCATGTAAAGAGTCAGACTGACCGAAGTCTGTTGTCGTTCCATGCGAATGGTGCACGCCTCGGTACAGGGAGCGGTAGTCTACTTGCACCTCAAATGCTCGAAAACACGTGTCCCGAGCTGAAACGTCACGTATAACTTCATTGGTTGAGCGGCACGTCAGTGTCGACCCCTAGCATTGATGCTGGCAAAATAGTGAGAGGCATGGCGTTTCGTGGCCCCAGGTACACGGGCCAACCACTTATAGCGCTACTTATGCAAAGGCAGATAGAATATTGCATTTCATGCTGTCAACCCCGTGTTTCCTTGCAGTCCCCGATGAAGTGAGCAGCGCAGTGTCGTGTGGCGGCTCTATCGCGAACAACAACACGGCGTTCCGGAACCCTGACTTCCCGGCAGACTTCAGGCGCGGCGGCTTGTGCAGCGCCGAGGTAATCTTCGGCCGCGAGGTGTGCCAGCTTCGGCTCGACTTCGTGCACTTCTCACTGGCGCCACCCCGTGCCGAGGGAGCGCGGGCTGGTCTCTGCGACGATGACGTATTCACCGTGGCCACTGGCCTGGGTAGCACCACGTACCCACCCCTCTGCGGACAGAACGCCGGACAGCACAGTAAGCCATGCTGAATGTCTTAAATTTCGTTAATCGATTCTCATAGTCTCTCTTCTCACCATTAGAGCTCTATCTGAACCCTTATGGTGCAGTGTACTCTAGATAGCTTGCACGTTACATCATGGACACAGCTTCTTCACGTGCTGGTACTCCAACATGGCGGCTTTGATGACTTTCATAATCACGTAGCGGTCAACATTCTTCAGGGGGATGACTGTGCATGCTTGACGGTGCATGTCTGCATGCGATGTACTGATAGAATCAATGTGACATCACAAGCTTTGCGCCCAACCATGTGTTGTTCCAACATGGCGCTTTCAGTAACGTAATTGCGTGCATGAAGATAACATGCTCTGTTCACTACGCAGTGTACGTCGACGTGTCCGAGGCCACCCGCGCTGTTTTGAGCGTCAGCATCGGCAGCGAGCTGCCGCAGGGTCGCAAGTGGCACATCCGGGTCTCCACTATTCACTGTCTCTCTCCGGAGAAGGGTAGGTTGCAGGCTCGAGTTGGTGTCTAAGCACGATGCGCATTACAAATGCCGTCCCGATGATTAATCTTTGCTTTTTGCAGCACCTGACTCGTGCCTGCAATACTTTACGGCGCCCATGGGAGAGTTCAGTAGCTTCAACTTTCAACCCAGCGCCCCCAAGCAGCAGCTGATCGCCGGTCACAAGTACAGCGTTTGCTTCAAGAGACAGCTGGGTTTCTGCCAGATCACCGTAAGACTTTCTTCTTACTGTAGCGTTCAAACGAAATGTATATTGAGGATGTGAAATAATGAAATTTTAAACTTCCCGCACCAAGATGAGAAATTTATTTCTACTAGTGCCAGAGGCCTGAGCTGGTTTCGGGTAGCTTTACTTAGTCTGCAAATAAAGAACCTATGTGTGGCGAAGTTACCAGCATTGTAATAATCGCGCAAGTTCTCCTCTTTGACCTTGCCGTGTCTACCGTCTATTGTGGTGCAGTACACTCCAGGTGAGATCTTCCAAATGGGCGCCGGCACTGAACCACTGACCGGAGCGAGGGACTGCGAGGACTCGTACCTGTTCGTGCCCAGCGGTTCCAACAGGGCCTTCCTGGAAGACGTCACCTCGGACCGATTCTGCGGAAGTGGATTCCCAGGAGGATCCGTGAGCTGTGAGTATACACGTCACCACACTGTTAGCAGCTCGTGTATACGTACACTGTAAGCCAAGAAAGATTATCTTTGCGCTAGTAACAACTTGAGGGCTAGCCAACAAGGACAACAAAGGTACGAAGACTAGCGCTTGTCCCGTGGTCTTCGTTCCGTTGTTGTTCTTGTTAAGATCGCGCTGTTTCATCCTCAGCTCTAAAGATGTGCTTCTTTATTTTATTTGAGTCCTGACTTGCATTGGGCGTGTCTTTTTTGAAAGATACACGTTCACTCCTTTGGTGAAAATCATTATACTCATTAAAATCATTAACGCGTTAACTCACTTTGGCGAGTCGCGCCTCGACTTGCCAAACTCCATATTACCAAACTCCATAACTCCATATTATCCTTTTACAGCCGACGTGCTGCCGTTCTCTGTGTCCGTGGTCACTTCTAAGCCTCGCGGCACGACCAGCGGCGTGGGCGCCGGCTTCGCCACTCGCTCCTTCGACGGTGGTGTGGCTCTCAGCCACGACGGTCGCCTTGGCGTGCACCAGAAGCCCATCGTATCTCACCCTTCGCTGGCCATGTACCAGCAGCTGCAGCACCAGATGGAGGCTCACAAGCCCAGCTCTGGCACCCAAATTGGTTTCGTCAAGGACCACTTCTCAGTCATCAAACATGTACCGCACGGCATGCAGGTGAGCGCATATCCCATTTTTTACGGGTTAACGCTGATAGCGACACGTGATAACTCAGAACCAGTGACATACACGCTTTGCTTAATTAAGCACTGCCAGTTCGATAATCCAACTCAGTGGTTTCATTATTTATTGGCTTTGCATAGCACACTGCCGCGACTGAAAATTCTTGCCGTGTTCTGCAAGGAAAGTACGCTTAGTTGTGGCAGCAATACACTCATTAACTTGATGCTTATCTTTTTGGCAACTGCAAAGCTACAAGATCTAGCTTTGCCACTGCCGTAGCGTGAATTACTGCCCTAAAGTTGTCATCGTTCGTACCTACTGCTTACAGCACTTCCAGAACAAGCCCTTCCTCCATCCGCACACGTCTCTCATCACGGTTGTGCAACGTCCCGACCTGGCTTCCGGGCCCGGAGTGCAGGACCCGCCGCAGCAGGCGGAAGCGTTCGAAGCATCCAACCCTCACGTGGGCGGCTTCCGTCTTCGTTACATGATGAACCACTGCAACTGAACCACCTCCACGGCCTCAACTTGCCCGGGACCTTGTAAATAGAAACTCTGCTGTGCCGCCATTTCACGGCTTTATTTTTGTAAATAAACCTGTACTGTAAATAAACATTCTGTAAATACACTTGAGCCAGCTGGTGATGTGAAACTAAATGTAGCGACCTGCCGTCAGCTACAACTTGCATGTATTTACAGCACGGAATACAACCTTACAGGCCTGGTCTACTTTATATAAACCTTTATGGTTTTATAAAGTACCCAGGCCTGTAGGATTTTATTCCGCCAATTCTGCAGAACCCTCGGTCGACTGAAACCCAAACGCAAAGTTGTACACACATACTGCATCATGAGTCTCCGAAAGTGACCTATTTTAGGTCACTATGGGCGCAAAGCTTGGAAGGCCCAGCACAGAGTATCTATTGGATATAAACCGCAGAAAGCGTTGAAGCACTGGTGTCGAAAAACTAGACAAAATTGTATCAGAATTAAGAAAACATTGGTGTTCTTCGGATACAACAACCACGGCTTCATAAAAAGGCATGTCATTACGAGCTTTTAGAAAAATGAGAAGTAAAAGACACAACTCAAAGTAAAGAAATAAAAACTGCAGAAGTGCGAATAGAAACTATTATATTTGGCGACAACTTCTCTTGACAGTGGAGTGAAGGCTACGGAGGCGGTCTCCGCAAGTAGTACGGCAGTTTGCGGCTGATTTCGGTTTTGCTCGCTCGCATAGAAAATTATACAGTTCGATCGATATACTGTGGTCATATAACCAGTATATTTTTTCTTGGAGAACTAATCGGCGCGTAGGGCCGGCGTCGTTGCATGCGGCATTTTGTCGAACTTTGTCAGAGCGACTTTCACGAGCGCGCAAAACACACGCGGCAGTACGCGATCCCGAAACTACCACTGGCGAAAACGGAACCTTTGATCCACGCGCGCCGTTCCCCATGGCAACACCACAGATGTTCTTTTTTCCATGAATCAAACAGAAACGAACAAACAGCGTTTTATTACGTCTTTTGATGCACGGGAGGTTCTTTTTTTTATTGCTGCTAGTTTGATTACTCGTGATTTATTGTAGGCAAACTCTCATACGTCATTGGGATCACTTCGAAAATGTCCCACTCGTGGAGCTCATCATGTGATACATTTAGCTTAATTTCTCGGTAAGTAGGGCACTGCTGTTGATAATATTGCCGTTTTAGAAGTTGTCATACATTGAGCTTTCACTCTGGCATAAATTGTTATTTGCCTTTAGTGTCCCTTTAACACTCAAGGAAACGGAAATTGTTCTTTCTGCGATGTCTCAAAGTCGTGTCAGTACACCTTCTCCATTCTGGTTTTTAAAGCTTGCCTTTGTTGTCGCCCCTATCCCTCCGAAATCGCAACTCTACACAACGTGGATTTCTTATTAGTTCCTTATGAAAGCATGGCGTTGCATTCGCTTCTTGTTTTTGCAGTTGGAAAACGCGTAGCTATAGCGTAGCCTTCGAGATTTTCGCTTTTAGTCACTCACAAAGCTGCCACTAGGGTAAACATTTCGACAGTATTGTAACACTACATATTCAAACGTTCCTCGATCTCATGGCCTCATGGCGTCATCCCTGTCATTTGCAGCAGTTGGCTGCGGCTGGCTTCACGTCGTCAACAAGCCTGTAGCGGTGTAGCCAGTATTTTTTTGTTTACAACGGTCGCGCACGTGGGTTCACGAGTTCGCGGTCGTGTGTAGTAAGTATGTCCGACGACGAAAACGATGCGGCGTGGGACAGCGCCGAGGAATTGGAAACCGAGCGGGCGGACAGCGCGTGCCTGTTCTGTGGCGAAGTGCGCGCCTCGCCAGAGCTCGTGTACGAGCACTGCGCACACGACCACGCGTTCTCCATCAAGGATGCGGTTCGAGGCTTGCAGCTGGACTGCTTTGGATATATCAAGATGGTCAACTACGCCCGCAAACACGTGTGTAAAACTTCCGTCCCGAACCCGATGTGTGGATCACGGGCTGGCACCGATTATCACTACTGTTGGAGCTTGTGCTTTTGAAACATCGCTCAGCTGTTATCGTGGCATCGCAGTGCTATGTTCTGTCAATCTGAAAACAAGTGAAACAGAGATGAGCAAGAATGCATTCGAGAAAAAGGGAGCGCAGCGCGCATTAACCGTGACATTCATTTGAGAGAGAAATTATCCGCAGATGGAATGTAGCAGATAAGTGATCAGCGTCACCGAAAATGCATTACTTGTCAAATCGCATGAATCTCGTCTGATCTGTTGCGCTTATTTCTAGCGCCAACTAACGCCTCCGGCACCAACCGATTCGCTAAGCGCATGCGCCTTTAGTATAGTGTGGTGGGGCCGTCTCCATCCAGTCAAAATTAGTTTTTTTTTTTTGTGTGGGGGGTTTTACGTGCCAAAACCACGATATGATAGTGTGGCACGCCGCTGTAGAAAACTCCAGAATAATTTCGAAGTCGGCGCCAATGCTTACACCAATCCAAGTCACTCTCTCAACTACGGTCGTCTATAGATTTAAATTTGGCGGAGAATCTGCCTGAGGTTTCACACAGATACCTTAGTGTACAGCGCTCACAGATGCAAATGGGACAATTAAGGGCCGTGTAATACACACACTTTTGTTTCCACCGTCTTCAGTTCGTGTCATGTCTACGTTATTTTGAGTCGGAGCATTTGCATCAAGGCCATCATTACCTTTAGCAGCTAGATTCATAGCGACATGACGTAGTTATCTCGAGCAAGCGCGCATACAAGTTGTTGCACCAAAAGTTACGATGTTGCATCCGTGGGCTCTGTACATAAAGCTCCAAGCCATGCATGCGTTCTGCTGCAAAGCAGTTTGTGTTCTCTTGTATCCCCACTGGTTAGTGTACGCCAAGTTTTGCTTGACCAGAAACATATCATTTTCAGAAAATTAGGTGCACCAGGCTGCAGATTATGTTTTTATTTTAATGCATTAGTGCTGATCATTTACAGAAAACAAGCCCGGAAGTCTTACAGACAGCCGACCCTCGATGCCTCCCTTGGGAAGATGACCAGTACCTTGTGCCAGTTGTGCAAGATGACTTGCTTTTAACCTATGGTGAGTAAATTTCACCAAGTGATTGATTTGAGTAAAACTATGGAATGCTAATTCAGTGAAGTTCACAGTTTTCTGTGTTGACTGTCGTTAGAATTTTTGTGCATCAAACACATAAAATTAATCACTGATTGTCAAAGACATCACAAGTCTGAATCAGAAGTAGCGGCCCATGCGGTAAAGCAAAAAAATGAAGAGACCACAGGATGTTCTGTGGCCTTGTCTCAGATTACTTTCACGCTCATTTTCTTCATCATGCTCAAAGTGTTGCAGGGCTTCTTAAAAGACATTGAACTAGCCGATTACCAGGTATTAAGTTTTGCTGAGGTTGTTTCAGTGGTGTGTACAATTCATACAAAACCTCTTCAGCCAAAGTGAAATAGTGTTTGCAGTCGGGGTTTATGTGAACATTGATACCATGTTGTATTATGACTCTCAGAAAAGTGCACGTGTTATGATTTGTGAGCTACTAAGCAGTTTCTACACTTACATTGCAAATTTGCTGGTGCAGATGTAGAAGAACTTGTCAGTGCCGGTCCAAAGCCTGAAGACGAGCGTGAGCAACTGCGCAACCGACTGTTGCAGGCTGAGCAAGCCATTGAGCGCATGAGGTACGTGGGCTTGTGATCAGTTTGTGACAGAGGGCTCAAGAATGGAAGAGACTTCTACAGAGCTACCAAGCAAACAATGCATACGTTATTGTTAAAGGGACACTAAAGAGACAAATGTATTTTTTCCGTATTAGTAAGTAACAATTTCGCTATACCAAAAGCACCACTGTTAATGCTAGAAGATGCTTGGTAAAGGAGAAAACATGCAAGAAACTACAGGTGGTGATGCCACATTGAAGTTCGTGCACCAGCTCGCTGTAATGCCATAGATATTGATGGTATCTACAAGGGCCTGCTTAATCGTTTATCAGTAAAAATTTTGAACATTGTGTTCTAAGGGATTCAAAGTCGTAACATAGCAAGTTTAAGAAAATTTCATCGTACCATTTTCACCCAGCTACGACCACCATTCCAGTGTCACTAACCTTAAACAAGAACTTGATCTGCAGCCATTGGATGCCTGTCGCTTCGTTTCACTTTTACGTCTACTTCATAAATACGATCGTATTCTACCATCTAATCACTTACCAGTTCACACCCCCACGCTTACATCATGACTTTAACATAACAGCCCGTGCATTAAAGGCATTTTGGGAAGGACTGAAGTTTTTAATGCATCTGCATTACCATGCGCTATTGCACTTTGCAATGATCTTCTCGAAGCCGTCGTCACAATCACTGACCGTAGCCATTTTCGTGAACAACTAAACAGACGTTTTAATATTGCATAATGATTTCGCTTCTTTTTTTAACAAAATGCATTGCTGGGCTATTAATTTCATAACCTTAAATACTGGATAGTGCGAATTCGACACAGGACAAAGAAAGAACACATATGCACAGTGGTCCTGTGAATCCTTATGTTTTAGCGCTTGTCCTGTGCATCTGTGTTCATTCTTTGTCCTGTGCCGAATTCGCGCTATCCAGTGTTTCAGTTTATAATTTCACTTCTTGTGTTGCTTACTGCTATTGGTCTGTTTATAGTAGTTATTTTTTTTACATTTCCTGTGTTTTGTTTTTGTTGTTTATTTATTGCTCCGTACCCCCTCACTCTGTGCTTGCTCGGCATTCCTGTGTTGTATTGTAAATAAAAAAATAAATAAATAAGACTTTCGCCTTAAAGGGGCCCTGCAACACCTTTCTTTGTTATATTGGAATAATCCCATTATTGACGTATGACTCTTCACGAGCCATATGCCGCAAAAATTTTTCGAATCCGTCAAGTCTAAGTGGTGTTACCAAATTATAGAGATCACGTTCCGCAGCTTTCTCTCTCAACTCAACGCAGCGAGCGCGCGGAAAGCTGCGCGCGGCGTGAGGGGAGGGAGGGAGGGCGGAGGTGCGAGGAGGCGACGTCAGCGCCGGCGGCATTTTTTTCATTTTTTTCTCTCTGGCGTCTTGGCGCAACCACGTGGTCTGTGCCGCCACTTCCGGTCGGCTTGCGTCGTTCTCGTCGAGCGGAGCCGATATCGCGCGTGCTTGAAAACTGCGCGTCGGTTTGGTAATGTTGGGTGTGCACCTCGAACGCCGTAGTGTTTTCATCGCTCTGCCAACCATGGAAGCAAACCTGCGCGCTCGTTTGGAACGAATGACAGCCGAGATCGGTTTCGGCCCATACTCCGATACACCGCCTCGTAAGACGGCACTGGCAGACGACCCCGAAGCGCCGCCATTACCGGACGCCAGCATTGTTATCGGAGACACGCTGCGCCCGTGCCTCGGTCGGTCGTGAGAACGTGCCGACGATGCAGTTCTCAGCTGACGAGGCAACACTGGACGGCTGCCACTCTCAACGGCAACCGGCGATGGTCAAAAGCACAGAAATATTCACGTTTTCGGCACTGCGCATGGCGAAGAAAGCGGAACCACGCAACTACGAGCAGACGAGCTGTCGGTGAGACCGGAAGTGCTAATATTAATGTTTGTTCGGTGTTTTTAACGCGATAACATAATATAAACGTACATATTATCTACTTATTGAACTCAAAATTAACAACGAAAGTAATAATGAGGGTGTTATCGTGATTGTAACATCAGCCAATGGTGGAACTGCCGACAATCGCGTCATATTTTGCGGACTAATACATCATTTGTCGAGAGAAGAGGGAGCGATTTTCAGCTGATTTTGAGAATTTATTGTAAATTCCAGGCCGTGCGCATCGCTATAATATTTGGCTGGCGTGTTCTCGGGAGCCTCGACTACCGATCGGCAGCGCTTTTTGAGCATGCTCGAAAAGTGTTGCAGGGCCCCTTTAATAACTGCTCATTTTACATTCACCCTGATTTACAGGGAAGTGGCACAAAGCTGGCTGCAATCGAACGAGCAAGCCGAGCCCGTAGAACACGACGAGCCTTATTTCGAGTCGTACGGCCACCATGGCATCCACCTCGAGATGTTGTCCGACAGGCCAAGGATGGATTCCTACCGCAAGGCCATTGAGCTGAATGCTGACGACTGCATCCGAAATCGCACCGTGCTCGATGTTGGGTGTGGCACTGGAATCCTCTCCATGCTGTGTGCCCGGGCAGGTGCTCGAAGTGTAGTTGGAATCGACCAGTCCGGTGTCGTCTACAATGCCATGGACATTGTCAGGTGAGGCTACACCATAGTGGAGTAACATCGCAAACACAGGTGCGCAAGAAAAAACTCCACCCGCTTCCACGAAGTGATATCTGAGGGAGCAGCGGTCGTTCCTTGGCTGTTCATCTGTGTTTTGCTGTGATTCTCAGTGTGTTGTTGTTGTATGTGTGCTTTTCTGCGATTCATGGTGTTGTTTCTGCTTAACTGTGGTTCTTGCATGTTTTGCTGTGGTTTTGCATTTCCTTCTCTCAAACCCCGGGGTTGGCGGTTTCCTTCCGCTGCTGCTTGGCTTGCACTTCCTGCTGCCGAAGCTCAGGGTTTGCTGCTCGTCATTGGCACTGCTGCTTGAGCGTTGAGGAGTCTGTTGCCCTCCCATGGCGTGCTTTCCGATTGGTCCGCTCTTCCCCTTCCCTCTACTCATCTCCAGCGTGCTCGTCATGTGACCTTTGTGACCCTCCTCTCCTGGTCACATGACCTGGCTCTGCTCCTGCGTGGCACCAGACGGCAAAGGGTCGACCTAGAACAGCTCTGCTGTTAAAAGAACATCAGCTCATGTCGTTCATTTCACACATTAACTTCAGCGTGACGCCACAGGTTTCAAGTTGCTCTTTCATATTTTGGCGAAATGGACTCAATAATTGTTTCTGAAACTTGTCACGGTAAGTCTCTGGTACTCCTCGGAGGACAATGTCCAGCTGTCAGCACGCTTCACACGAATGCTGCACAGCATTACCTGGACTGGTTTGACTGATGCCAGCCCCAAAGTGCTGGGTGCTGTTGCCGAGATAATACCTCGGTATGCTTGAATAGCACGTCGGCATGTATTGGTAACATCTCGGCAACAGAACCCAAAGCTACGCAGCGATGGCATCAGTCAAACTGTTTCAGGCTACGCTACGAAGTGTTCATGTTAAGCGTGCTGACGACTGTACTTAATTTTTACCGATTAATAACTCCTTAGGCTCTTGTAGATGCCGTCAAAATTTATGATGTCATATCGAGTTGGTGCGGGATCTTCAAGGCGGCATTACCACCTGCATTTTCCTTGTGCTGTTTTCTCGCTTACCAAGCATCTTCTCACTGCAAGAGTTGTGCTTTCAGTATTTCGAAAGGGTCATTTACAGTCAAACCTTGATACGACAAATGAAGCAAAACAGAAAGGCGAGCTAGTTGGTACCAATTCATACATACTGACATAACAAATGCTGATGTAGTGAATTATCGGTTATAGTAAAGTACGTGATGAATTGTGTTGGCATTCGTACATGGTTACGAATATCTGTTTATAATGAATTTTTGGTTATAACGAAGCCATTTTCATGTCAAATGTGATTTCATTATAATGAGGGTGGACTGTACTAATATGAGAAAGACTGTTTTTCTCTTTCAGTCTCCGTTTAAAGGGGTAATGACACGAAAATATTCACTTTTTTTTGCATCAAATGGAAGGCCAAGCTCTCAAGAGCCTAGAAAATGCACCGGCAAGTGTGAGTGCTACCTGAAAAAGTAATTACAGTATGTTTCTAAAGGCTAGCTTCAGTTCCTGTTGTACCCTGACATCACAACAGGGTATGAGCTTCTCGTCACGTGCCTGCGCAAGATGCCATGACATTTCCACCGCTGCTCCGCTCTATGGCTTTGTTGGTGACACACAAGTGGCCATTTTGAATGTTATGGTATCCGACGTCATCGCAGCCAGCCATACTGGTGTGTGAAGTCACCAGAATTGACACCGTAGCCTGACGTCGTGATAGTGTCGATGTCAGTAGGTGTGCCTTGAAAAAATTGGATTTAATGTGAAAACAAAATATCTTATCAGCATTTACAGAGCTTCACACTTGCTCAGAGCCATCTCTGTATACAGAAGATTTGTATGGCAGAGTAACCTCACCTTCGAAAATTGGTGTCCGTGTCAGTACCCCTAAAAAGAATGGTCCCACTGGTATTGGTGAAACCGATAATTCGACAAGCTACGCGTGGTATACTGCAGAGAGAACGGTCTGTCGGAGCGAGTGAACCTGGTGCATGGCCGCGTGGAAGAACTGGAGCTCCCCGAGCGCGTGGATGTGCTGGTGTCTGAGTGGATGGGCTACTTCCTTCTCTTCGAAGGCATGCTTGAAAGTGTGCTTCAGGCCAGGGACCGGCTACTACGGCCAGGAGGACTGATGCTGCCCAGCCACTGCCAGCTCTTCCTGGTAGCCCTCAGCGATAATGGTGGGTGCAGCATTATGCAAATGAAAGAATAATTGACAACCACCCGTTCGTAGCACGAAGCCACAAGGAAATTTCTCAGAAAGGAAAGCCTCTTGTTGAAGAAAAATTTGTCCTGGTCTGGGGATCGAACCTGGGGATTCTTCGGGGGTTTCATCGCGCATGCTCATGGTGTGCACTGGCATAACTGCGTTCCCCTGTACCAACGCTCCCTGTGTAGCTTCCAGTGAACTCACTGGGATGAGCAAAGAGACAAAGTGCTTAAAGTGTGCAACAAATCCCTGAAACTCCGCTTGTTCTTGAAGAATTCTAGAAATTTTTGTGACTATCAATTCATGAAGCAGTAAACTCAGATATACTAAGGTTATTCGATGATTACTTGGAGAAAGGACTTCAGGGCCTTTTTAAGGCCTTTTCGTGGTTTATGTATCGCACTTATAATTTTTACTGATCTTTGGGTATGCTTTTAATGTTTGGACTGTATAGATTTGGTGTATGAGCAAATGTGAGGCTCATTTTTGTTCTAATGTCATTGAAGATGTGTTGTGCCTGGTTACTCATTTTGCCACTCTTTTGTCCTGTGTCAACCGCACTACATCAGTGGCATTTAATGTGATGGACCTACGAAACGTGCTTCCAAGAGTAGTCAACTAGTCAGGTAATTGGGACTCCTTGCATGCACCCCATTCGTTCCCTTCTTCATAGGCCAGTAAACAGCCTCCGGCTTTTTCTTCTTACACCTCCGAGACAAGCTTGCCAATTTGTGCAGAAGGCCGCGGCGATCACATTTTGCATATACCCCAGCACTGTGCAGATGCTCCATTTCAAAAATCAATTCCCAGCATGCCTGTCCAATCCTCTTCCCACGAAGTGATATAATGTTGCCCATGGGCAGCTTCACGTAGCACCAACTTCATCAATTGGTCATCTGTAGGCTTGTTCGAATAGTAAATTTTTGATCCGAAGCGAATTCGAATAATATATATCACATATTACAAAGAAAAATGAGCATATTTGTCATGACCCAACTAACCAGCGCAATATTTTTGAAGTTGAAACAAGAAATATGCATATGTTATTCTTTTTGGTTCAAAGGGAAGTGGAAGCAACTTTGAGTAGTAGCAGGATTTGACTTTTGGTAGAGTGCAAGTGATAACCTGTAAAATATGTTACGTTTTCAAATTTACTATACTCAGAGCATATAAGCCGGTATAACGAGCTTTTATCTAAAAAATGATGAATCGATGCGAGGGTAATACAGTAAAACCTCATTAATTCGAACTCGGTTATTTCGAAATCCCGCATAATTAGAAGGATTTCTGCAGCCCCGTATTTCACAATGTAAATTTGAGTGGATAATTTGAAGCTGCGGTCAGTACCAGCCCGGTTAATTCGAAAACTTTGGATGCCATGTGCCAATTCCCGATCCTGATATAGCCGCAAATTCGCAGAAACGATGGCCCTTAGGAGCCACAAGGCAATGCAGTGTAGCGATACTAATTGGTGACAAATAAAGAATCCCAGCCTCGCTGCTGCCAGCGCAAAAAAAAAAAGCAAAAAAAAAGGTGGTCTCGTGGTCAGCTGAAATGTGCGCCTGCGGAAAAGAAGACGTGCTTCACTGCAACACAGCGGTGACACGCGGGCAGCATGATGCATGCTTCTCTCAACGCCAGCGCGTCATGATTTACCCATTCTTTCTGGGAAAATAGACAAATTAATAAAGGGCAGTCTGACGGAATTCGCGATGTATGCGAACCTCCGATTGGCGGTTGTTCCGACAATTTTCGCACTTGCACTGCTGACGGTGTACTTGCCTGCAACACCTACTTCGAAAACTTCAATGATCATCCTTTCCACTCAGAACAGATCGCGAATTCCGTCACACTGGTCATTATTAAATTCTTTATTTTACCAGAAGGAATGGGCGAATGGTCACATCATGATGCGCTGACGCTGCGAGGAGCAGGTGACATGCTGCCTGCGTGTCACCACTGTGTTGCAGCAAAGCACGTTTTTTTTTCCGCAGGCGTGCATTTCAGTTGACCACGAGACCGTTTTTTTTTTCCCTTTTTTTTTTCTTGCGCTGGCAGCAGCGAGGCCCACCGTTTCCTCGGTTTAGCGGCAAAATTGGGGCCAGGTATTGCTGGAAAACATAACCCTTGTAGCCGCAAACTAGCAGGCACAGCAAACGACCACCTCTGATTACTTGCAGTAATTCAAAGTTCCTTGCAACCCGCTTTTTGTATGTTTGGTTAATTCGAAAATCTGCTTAATCAGATTTTTTACAGTCCCAGTGACTTTGAATTAACGAGGTTTTGCTCTATGTTCATTTAACCTTGAAGTTAGGCTTCGCGGAAGTGTGGATTTCTCCTGGAAAGGTGCATTCACGGTATAGCACACCTCCACTACAGGGAAACCACCTCTACAGGGGGTTACATGCGGTTTTATATATGTCTATTCGTTCATTTCGAATACTTCGAAATTTCCTAGAATTTAAATTCGTTGCGAAGCGAATTCGAATACTGTAATATTCGTTCGAATATTCAAAGTGCTCGAATATTCGCACAAGCCTAGTCATCTGCCCTATGACAGGGTGCCTCGGCCCTGCCTGCAGTGATGCGGTTTTGGCCATGCAGTCGTCACACGTGTCTCATATTTGGTTACCTCGTCAGTGCTTCGCACCCCTCGCACCGTGCTTCATCACCATGCCGCTCTGACACAAGCAACACATGGCAGAAGCCATGCTTGGTCATCGGCTGCGCGCCGATAACGCAATCACTGACGTCGTCTTACATTGCTGAAGTAGGCGTAGTCACGACAACGGGCTATACCTACCCCTCTTCACAGCGGAGAAGGGTGGGGAGGCTGAGCGAGAAACAGAAGCCAGCTGAAGCGGGTTGTCCCAAACCCTGTAACCTCCTTATTCAAGTCACAAAAATCTTGCAGCAGCAAATTGACATCGTACAAGCACACAATTATCTCTTCATCACAAATTTTGGACTGCAGTGTTGTTTTCTGGCTCTTTCAGACATCAATCGTCGGATGGTGAGCTTCTGGGACAATGTTGAAGGCTTCAAGATGAGCTGCATGCGGAAGGAAGTGCTTGCCGAGGCTCATGTGATGGATGCACCGGCTTCGAGCGTCTGCTCCGAGCGACCAGCCCTTCTTTTGGTATGTGTGGGTGGGTGGCCGTAACTTTTCAATGTGCTAATTTCATGTCGTCATAGTCTGCCCAGCAATATTTCCACATCAATGAGTGCTTGTAATGCTTTTACCAGCCGCAATGTATTCATTTTATGCTCACTGTTTGCTTGACCTCCGCATGCATTGAGTGTCAAATAAACTCACATGTTGATTAAACTTATCCCATTAAGCATTCACATTGTACAACTCGAAGGTGAAAGCTATCCATTGTGGCTACGTTATTGTGCACGTCAACGTTGATGCTCAAAGTTTACTAATTAACTTTCACTAACTCTCACTAATCAACTTTCATTAGTTAACCTTATCTAATTTCACCTTCACAAATTAACATTCACTAACTAACATTCACTAATCAGTGTTTACTATTTAATAGGGGTGTGGGAATATTCGAAATTTCGAATATTTTTCGAATAGTGTTTGCTATTCGATTCGATTCGCACTCAAGTTTTACTATTCGAACTATTCGAACTTCCCAAAAACAAATACAGTCAACGTCCGATTGAAAGTGACCCCTACAGATTTTCAATATGCTTCACCTCATCACACCCCCGTATTGCGACAATGCTGCCTTTCAAGCTCCGTTACGGTCGAACTTGGCCAAGACGCAGTCAGCGTAAGATTCGAAGTGACCCCTACAGATTTTCAATATGCTTCACCTCATTACACCCCGGCATTGCGGCATAGCTGCCTTTCAAGCTCCGTTACGGTCGAACTTAGCCTAGACGCAGTCAACGTTCGATTTGAAGTGGTCCCTAGATTTTCAATATGCTTCACCTCATCACGCCCCCGTATTGCGGCAAAGCTGCCTTTCAAGCTCCGCTATGGTCGCAAACGCTGGTTCCAGCATGGAGATTAAAGATGTGGCAGAGGTGGGGGCTCAGTCAGTGCTGTTTTGGACCTGAAATTTGGGCTGGAAGTTCGAAAAATCGGACGCCGAAGCATTTTAGCATCTGAAATTTCAGATGTTCTTATATATCAACGTCTACAAGACAGATTTGGAACTCCGGACTTGAAAGGAGCACACCCTTGTCCGCCACATCAGTTGGGCTTTCATAGAAGTTGAAAGAGGAGGAGAGGCTGAGGAAATGGCATCTTTGCCTTTCACGTGTAAAGTGTTGTCGGCTACCACTGCCCAAAAGCGGGAAGGAGAGTCTTGTCCCCGCCCCCTACCTCTCTCCTCATCCTCCCCAATGTCGGCACCTGGATCTGCCCGTCTTGCAGATGCCAATTTTAGGATCACATGAATCTAGCTTGCTGCCCGTAGAAATTTATGGCCTTCAGCCAGTACTTTCAGTCAGGATCAGTTTAGTGAAGAATTGTATTAACCAGAGTTTGGGGAATAATTGCAGATTACTATATCTGTTCTTGGTTGTTGAGAGACAAAGTTCTAATAATGAAGCTTCAAATTTTCTGACACTGTCGTGTTCTTTAGTGCAGTTCTTGTGGTGAATATTAGAGCCCATTGAACAGCTCAATTTATTACAGTGTATGTAAGACCTTTTTTGGTGATGCAACAATTCTCGTTGAGCTTAATTTGTTCACCATTTAAGAAGAGCATTTAGCAAGCCACATTTTTCATGCCAATCCTGCTTACATCCTTTATATTTGTTCATGCAGAACCTTGACTTGAACACGTGCCGCATGGAGGAGAGTGACTTTGTGAGTGACTTCGAACTGGATCTCAAGCCCGGCACGCAGCAGGTCACAGCACTGGCTGGTTACTTTGACTGCACATTTGAACTACCAGTGCCTGTGAGTGGCAAAAGCGTTTCTTCTTTTCAAGCTGTCCAGTCTCTGACCTGTGCATCTGTGCTTTGTACATATTTTGTTTCATTTTCCTCACTGCTAGGCTGACTCAGGTAATCAAGAGTTATTTCAGTTTTGAGGAGGCTGGGCCTCGCTTTCCATGCTGTATTTCTGCACGTTGTAGGCTTTTGTGGTGCATTAGCCCATACAGTGCTTTTCCAGCACTCCTAGTTTTTTTTTCGTCTTATTTGTAATTCTTGCTTTCCCATGCTATTTGTATCCCTTCCACCTTGCAGATGCTTGCATAGCGTAATGATTAAGTTTCAGATTTCTGTGCCGGAGGTCCTATGTTCGATGCTTGTGCAAACATCCATTTACATCAAAGCTGTATTATTCTGTCCTGTGCATGTCGATGTCGTCGTCATCGTAGTAGTAGTAGTAGTAGGCATCACACAAATCACGTGACCATAGGGGGGAGTGAGTAAATAAATAAAATGAAATGATGACAATGATGATGACATTTTTGTACCAATATTCATCATTATTACAGTTTTTTTGTCTGGCAGTTTGCATGGTGTGCTACCCTTGACATTTTTTTCAATTGTAATTTTTATACTGCCATTTTTCACGTCTTATTTGTTCTTTTTTTTTCATTAAATTTTTTTTTCACATTATGAGGTGCTGCTATCTTGGATGGACGAATCAAGCATTCTTTTCTTGTGGATTTTGCTCATAATAACGCTTCTAATACTTGGGTGTTAAATTTATTGCTTCAGTAAAAATTTTAGTGAGTCGGCAGTGCGGTCATAAAAATGGTGCTCAAACTCATCACTTTTGTATGGCAGGTTGTCCTTAGCACAGCCATGGAGGCAGAGTCCACCCACTGGAAACAAACAGTATTCCTGCTGGAAGAACCACTCTTACTGGCCGAAGGTAGGTTTCTTGCAGTGGTTATACTTCTCCCATTGGGGGGGTATAGACAACACGATGGAATTGTGCATATGTATTTGTTATATGCACGTGATTATCAAGTGCTGGTAATGGCATGACATGACAAGAACTTTATTTGTCCTGAGGGAATGAGATCTAGGGGAGCCGAAGGCACCCCCCCTCTAGGTCAAGTCGATGGCTCTGCCCACGATGGGACTGGAAGACTAAGTTCAAAAAAAATTTTATAGCATACCTTGTTATATTTTTCTTCGTTACGTTGATGTTTGACTGTAGTTGCAGAATAATTAAGGGTTTGCCAGTGAGTGACCTGCAACATTGTTCATTAAAAAACGCCAAATAAAAAAATAATTTCACTTTTGTTAATGAATTTAAGTACTAATTACCAATCCACACTGCCAAAGGCACCATGCTTTCCACGAGAAGACACTTGGATGGTCGGAAAGCATGCAAAAAGAAAATGCATGTGTAACTGCTTCTTTGAAGCTGCAGCACCTGCTTGCAGTGACATCATAAATTTTGACAGAATCTCTTAGGTCTTTCACAATTCTTTACTGTTAAACATGAATTGCATTGTGTTCTAAGGGTTTTAACACGGCAAGATCGAGGAAATTTCAACGCTATTAACTTGGGTGTGTTTGACTTTAGTCGAGTGTATGCGATAGGAGGTTTAACTGAAGCAAAATCTTGGACTGCTCAAAAAGCCTCCTTTTAGAAAGCTGCTGCGTAGAATTTTATCTTTGAAATCTGAATGGGTGTGTCACACAAAGCTAGAAGATATATTGGTCTTCGATAGCAAGGTTAAGAAAAAAAAAGAAATGTCATAATTACTTTCCTCAGAAGCATTTCATGGTCAAGAACGCACACCTCCTTAACGTGACCTTCTGCATAAGATGGCACCCATAGCTACCCGTGGCACAGTGATAACACCTCTGAAGTGATGTTCCGAGTTTGACATCATATTTATGCTAACCACCAGGTGAACATTAGCTTTGGTGATGTTGGGTTGGCTAGGTTAGGTTAGGTTAGGTTAGGCTACTACACTCAAAACTGAATATACTAATGAAATTGATATAACAAGTTATCAAATGCAATGGAGTATTTATTTACTTCATTGTATTTGATAACTTGTTATATCAGTTTCAGGTTTTACTCCTGTTACAGTGCAGCAAATGTTCATTTACAGCACACTTACGATAAAGTGAAGCTTTTTCTATGTAATCTGTGGCTTCATTACGATGAGGTTAAGACGTAAAGGGAAATAGGCAGTCACCAGTCTCAGAGCTAAGCCAGGATAGCTTTAGTAGCATGCTTTGCTTGTAACAAATTTAGCTAAAATGGAGTTTTGTTGCACTTGGCACTTTTCTCTTGGTGAGCATGTGTGCTGAAGTTCATGTGCTGTTTTGTCGTAACTATTTAAAGGGACACTATTAGTAAATTACCCTCACAATTATAAAATTACCATGCTTGCCGCGAAAAAACTCGCAATATTTTATTTTTCTGCAAAAACGCGCAAAAAGAAAATGCGGGTGGTGACGCCACCTTGAAATTTCCACACCAAACGCCATGACGCTGTAGATTTTGACGTTGTCTACTATAGGTCTACTACATCTACTACATAATTCCTAATCAGTAAAAATGAATAATAATAATAATAATAATAATAATAATAATAATAATAATAATAATATTAATAATAATAATAATAATAATAATAATAATAATAATATCTCGGGTTTAACGTCCCAAAACCACCATATGATTATGAGAGACGCCGTAGTGGAGGGCTCCGGATATTTCGACCACCTGGAGTTCTATAACGTGCACCTAAATCTAAGTACACAGGCCTCAAACATTTTCGCCTCCATTGAAAATGCAGCCGCCGCAGCCGGGATTCGATCCCGCGACCTTCGGGTCAGTAGTCGAGCGCCGTAACCACAGACCACCGTGGCAGGGCCAGTAAAAATGAAGTACATTGTCCTCTGAGGGTGCCATAGATTTAACATAGCCAGTTTCACGAAATGCATTGAGTCAGTATCACAAAATACGAAAAATACACTTTGAAATATGTGACGTCATGCGTAGAGGTTTCAGTGTGAAATTTTAAGATGAAACTTTGACCTTGATTTTCTCCCTAAACCTATGATGGCGGAATTAATCACATAATTGTTCTCTGAGTACAGTTTTCAATATAAACTGATTCATTGTTTCACTTTCATGCCCCTTTATATGGTAGATCAGATTTATTTAGTTCAAAGTGTCAGAGAATGCATGCTTCTCGCACGTGCAGGCGAGAAAACAGTGCGAGGGCGACTGGAGTGCCGACGGCAAGGCCGCAGGGAACTTCTGGTCACAATAACGCTGGGGCCAATACAACAGCAGCAGTACACGCTGCATTGAAGAGACTTTTGCAGCTGTACTGGATGGCGCTGCGTTAACGAAGGGGGCCATGTTTGAGGTGGCTTCTGCTGTGTTGGTACAGGGCAGATTTTCATGTGAGCGCATTTTACGTTGCACACTTCTGCATAGAGCACTTCAGCATTGTTCAGCTGAGCAAAAAAAGTTCCATGGCACAGATGCTCTTCATCTAGAATCACTCATCAATCAAGCTGCTGGTAACACCTTCAGCAGAATGGATGGCAGTCTTCGTTCACCCCATCATCCACGTCAAGTTACTTCATCACATATGCAAGAGCACATAAAGAGTTTCAATGATGGCCTTTGTCCTTCAGTGTTTTACAAACAAGGTTCTGTATGGCCCCCGAAATGTCAATTTTGTCATCTGTTTGTCAGTGACAAGGTATGTGATTGATACTGTTACGAGGCATTGTGCATGGCACGCCGTTGGAGACAGCCCAGAGACGAAGAGACAAAGAAGAAGCTGGAATGCGGCGCGAGATGCTGGCAGCCATTCGGTGGCACAGCTACTCGTAAATATATTGTAATATACCCGCTTCTGTCTCTGGGTTGTCCCAAACTGCGTGCTCGTGCACAATGCCTCGTAACAATGTTGTGACAATGGCTCTACCTGGCTATGTGGTTTTCCACCAAACACTTGGCAACAACAAAGACGCTTGGTTCAAGTATATGGGCTGAATGCTGCTGTGTGGCTCAGGTGTCTTTATGGCTTCCTTCACTGGCAAGCATTGTCCCTCACACTGACCAGCTGTGCACACATGTTGACAGCATTATAACATAGTGACTTAGCACTCTGTATAAATGTATGGATGAGTTTACATAAATACTACAGCTGTGCGAATAGCAAAATTTTGGGTGCAAAGCGAATTCGAATAACAAAGATTCAGTGCAAATCGAATAGAATAATTTTCGAATAATTTTCGAATATTTCTCAAACATTTTTCGAATACTTCGAAGTGAAATTACAGAAAAAAGTTGCAGAGAATCCCCAAGTATGTTCTTATGAGATAGCAACATGAAAGTGTTTCTTTTTGCTAGACTGATGAAGTGCTGGCACGAGGTGGTGTTTCATAGTTGTCTTATCAAGAATGAGGCAATGTAGAGGCCGAATTGTATTTATGTACATGATTTGGTGCAACCAAAGTGTTGCCGACAACAATTTACACGTGATAGGCAAAGATGCCATTTCTTCAGCCTCTCCTCCTCTTCCAACTTCTGTGGAAGACCAACTGATGTGGCGGACAAGGGTGTGCTCCCTTCAAGTCAGGAGTTCCAAAGCTGGCTCGTAGACGTCGATATATAAGAACATCTGAAATTTCGGATGCTAAAAAGCTTCGGCGTCCGATTTTTCGAACTTCCTGCCCAAGTTTCAGGTCCAAAAGAGCACAAATTGAGCCCCACCTCTGCCACATCTTTCATCTCCGTGCTGGAACCAGCGTTTTCTTGAGTTAATCCATTTGCGACCGTAGCGGAGCTTGAAAGGCAGTTTTGCCGCAATACGGGGGTGTGATGAGGTGAAGCATATTGAAAATCTAGGGACCACTTCGAATCTGACGTTGACTGCGTTTTGGCTAAGTTCGACCGTAACGTAGCTTGAAAGGTAGCTTTGCCGCAGTACGAGAGTGTAATGAGGTGAAGCGTATTGAAAATCTAGGGACCACTTCGAATCTGACGTTGACTGCGTCTTGGCTATGTTAGACCGTAACGGAGCTTGAAAGGCAGCTTTGCCGCAATACGGGGGTGTAATGAGGTGAAGCATATTAAAAATCTGTGGGGGTCACTTTTTAATCGGACGTTGACTGTAATGTTTTTGGGAAGTTCGAATAGTAAAATTTCAGTGCGAATCGAATAGCAAACACTATTCGAAAAATATTCGAAATTTCGAATATTCGCACACCCCTAATAAATACCATATTTTCTTGTGTACAACACCGGAAGAAAAAATTTTATCCAGTGACTCTACGGTACAGAGGTGTGCAGCGCTGGCACATGGTGGTTGCAGTACCTACAAAACGCAGCACGTGGCCTCCGATGAAGTTAATCAGTGCCTGCCGGGCACGTTTGCTGCGTAGTTGGCAGGGGCGTAGCCAAGGGGGGGGGGTTGGGGGGGTTCAAACCCCCCCCGAAATTTTTCAGTTTTGCTTGCGTATATAGGCACGCACACATACAAACGCACGCACGAACATACATAAAGTATGGTTGAACCCCCCCCCCGAAAAAAATTTCTGGCTACGCCCCTGGTAGTTGGTGACGCCATTGCGAAGGAAAGAGCGAACGATTCTAGCTGTTTGACACAAAAATGTAAAATTGACTGCTCAGTGCAGCATGACATTATTTGGCTCCTATGCTCACTCGAACTCTTGGTCACATATTGCTAAAATTTTTCTGACTATGTTCAAGATGTGTTGCAGGGCCTCCTTAAAGGGGTACTGACACGATAATTCTCAGTGGTCACTTTTTGTGTCAAATGAAAGGCCAAGCCCTCAAGAGCCTATAAAATGTACTGGTAAGCGTGAGTGCACACTGAAAAATTATTACAACACGTTTTTAAAAGCTAGTTTCGGCTCCTCTTGCACCCTGACGTCGTGACACGGTATGAGCTTCTCGTCACATGCTTGCACAAGGTATCGTGACGTTGTCATAGCCACACCCCTCCTTGTGTCCGTCGGCAACGCAAAAGTGGTCATTTTGTATGTTTTGGTACCTGACGTCATCACAATTAGCCATACTGGTGCATGAAGTTACCAGAATTGATACTCTAGCCTGACGGCATGCTATTGTCAATGTCAGTAAGCGTGCCATGCAAACATTTACTTTAGTGTCAAAATAAAATATTTTATCAGCATTTCTTGAGCTTCACACTTGCTCAACGCTGTCTCTGTAGACAGGATATTTGTATCGCAGAGTAAAGTCAGCTTCGAAAATTGGCTTAATTCATATCGGCGTGCGTACTTGTTTCATTGCTATTGCAATTACAGGGGCACTCAGAGCGAAAATTTGCCATCGTCATAATGTTCCATTTTAGTCTTTAAGTCGTCGTGTCCCTCGCACCTTACACTTCAAGATCAACGGGAAGTGCATGAGGGGTGTGGTCTTTAGGTGAGTAAGCCGTTGATGTAAGGAGGTAAGGTGAACAGGCAAGGGCGGATGGAGGGCTGGTGTGTGTCGCAGGAGAAGGGGCGAACGTATGGTAAAGGGCTTCACTTACTACCCCTACCTCGAAATTCTGTTCGCCCTCAATAACCTGCAAAACATGCGCCTCTTTCCTCATCAGAGAGGCGGAAGCAGCGAGACCATTGCTCCGCGCAGCGACGGTCGTAAAAGGCGGAGTTGGTGCAAAGGCTGAGCGATCCAAGGCATGTGCCGTCTTCGAGCACCTTATGGAGTCGCGAAAAGCTCAGCGCTGTGATGGTGTGCTTCTTTCTTGTTTGCGTCGTGAACGCGCGCTAGTACACCGAATGTTTTGAAATTGGTGTCACCTAAAGTTATGTCACCGTGAACGGCCTAGCTGTGACGTCATATGGTGTCGTCATCACCTGATGATTTTTCGCATCACTCGTGTTGACGCCGCCGTCTGACGCGGGACGGCTGTCAATTTTCGCGTTTGATAAGGTATTTAAGGCTTTCGCCTTTAAAAGTGGGGGCATCACACACATACGCTGAAGCACGTGATGCAGGGCCTGCGCATCACAAATTACTGGGCACTCAAAAACCGTATCTCTTTCTTATATATCGTCAACGAAACTACGCTAACGCATGATCCTGCGCATTGCCAAATCGATTTGGCTTCTACTATGAGTTCGCCGTTGTTGACATTATTACTGTGTTCTCTTAGGCGCTCGTTCAGGCACCGCCCAGTTCGCCCTACGTAGAGCCTTGCTCCAGTAGGCCTCCCGTCTGCAACGTGAACCACAAAGAAAAATTCGTTCAGTGTCAAAAGGCGTAGTTTACAACGTTTCACTATCTTGTGGAAAGGTATATATATATATATAGGGCAAACTTGGAGGTGCCTGAACGAGCGCCTGCGATACAAGGGCGTCCGCAGAACTTACTGCAGTGGGGTGCATATGCAGAGGGGGTGGTGGTGATCCAGCACTGACAGCCTTTCCCTCACTGCCGTGACATGACCTGCGAGATTAATCAATAGTGTGCAACGTGCGAAATTGGTTAGAAATATAGAAGGCCGGGACCTGAGTGCCAGTCAAGCTGCGTAGCTTATTGCTACCGCATAGAAAAATATCCGACATTCCAGGGAGAGGCAGCTGACCCACCTTGCACCCCCCTCCGGACGCCCATGCTACGAGAACACAGTAGTAATGTCAAGAACGGTTCCAACGGTCATCTCGCAACTCACCGCCCAAGGTGCTCGTGCACCCCGAAATTTGATCAGTGCACCGTCGTATTCCGCAACCATAATCAATCGGCGATACCCATAGCAGAAGCAAATCAATTTGTGGACGCGCAGGATCACCTGTCTTCATTGACGTTATCCAAGAAAGAAATACAGTTTTTGAGTGTCCAGTAATTTGTAATGCGCAGGCCCTGCGTATTCATGTGATGCTGCCCTATTTTTTCTAATAAACAAGTTGCGCTGTCCCGTCTCATCTCTGTCCGCGTATTCAAAGCGCATCCACATGGTCGGATAATACGATTTCTTTAGCGCGAAGCAATACGAGGACAAATAGGGAGGAACACAACACGTGCGCTATTTGCCCTCGTGTTGTCCTCCCTATCAAGTGCGGATCGCTTTAGGGGCCCGGGCCGCCCGGGCTGTCGACTCGTGTCGCTTGGCGTCACGCTCAAAGTACCAAAATAGGTCAAAGGATGGCGCTACAGGTAAAGTCAGTACCAAAATAGGTCAAGAGAGGGCGCCACTGCATCACAAATGAAGGTTTCATGCGGCGGCTGTAGCCGCGGTAGCTATGCAGCTCACGATGCTCAAGTCAGCCAATGGCTGTGGACTTTGGGTTTATGGCATCATCTGTCGAGAGAAGAGCGAGCGATTTCTGACTAACTTCGAGGATTATTTGTAAATTTCAAGCCGTGTGCTGCGCTCACGTTTGGCTCATGTTTCGCCCACGTATTCTCGGGAGCCGATCGGCAGCGTTTTCCGACCATGCTCAAAAAGTGTTGCAGGGCCCCTTTAACAACTAAACAGACAGTGCTACGGTAGACGCATACGCATCAAGACGGTTAGGTTGGTGCATTCGAAGTTTCAAGACCTCGTTCATTCACGTCGCGATATACGTGAATCGTCTATACAAAGAAAACCTTGGCCAAGGCAAGTGCTAAAAGGCCTTGTTGGAGTGAGTGAGTAAAAACTTTATTACTCATGTCCGACGTCATTGAGCGGGGTGGGGCTACAAGCACCCTGGCTTATGGTGCAGCCTCCCGCCCCCCTCCTCGCTTTGATGCGGGACCCTTCGCACCCCATGTCATGGAGACCTAGAGCTTCACCAAACTTGGTACAGCAACGTTATGCGTTTGGGAGTGCCGCATCGCGACGCACACGGGAAAGCGTACGTTAACACGTGGCGAGGTCAGTTCGGGCAGGCTGCGCGTGGGTAAAATGCGTAGTGTCCCCTGCATCGGACAGATAGGGAAAACGCGCGGTCGTGCAGCGGCGTTCGTGACTGGCTGGACGGCGCGCGCGAAGTAACGATCGGCGTCTGGCGCGGCACGCCCCCTTTCCCCTCGGTCCCATAAAAGGGAGACCCCACCGAGCCTAGGCATATCGGCACCACCTGTTGCGCTATGGCTGTCCCCACGTTCGCCGCTGCTGGCCGGGCCCGGTTTGCCATCAAGAGTTACAGCGTAGAGGTAAACCCTCTTTTATATTATTTGTTCATTTATAGAATACAATCATTAGGTACGCGCCATGACATAGCCCTACTAGCACTATTCCACAAGTATGTGCACTTTAATCGATCATGTTCATTTCATCTCGATGTTCCATCCCGCACGTCCAAAAGATTGAATAATCATTTGAGTTTTGCACGCATATGTGGAGACACTTTGACATTAAATTCATCAGCACTTCTACGGGCCATTATATTATGGAATAACGTGCCAGACAACATCGCTTCATTCTCCAACCCTGACACATTCCATCACCAACTAATTGCATATGTTCACTAAAGTCGTGAATTAACATTTCTAGATTTGCATATATTATGCATGTATCATGTATTTATTCTGTATGTTGTATGTACGCATTATGTATTACGTTATATATTATGTGTTCAAATTTTCTGTACGATGTATAGTCGTTTCTTTTCTGTTTTTTCATAAAGTTCGCCTTTCTTTCGTTTTGAAATTCGGTTGCTAGTTAATTGTCCTTTCTTTTTCAACATAATAATCCCTAATTTATCCGCCATCCTTCGGAATCAAGCAATAAGAAATATTCATCATCTTCACGCCCAATGCATAGTTTTCGCTCTTCGCGCAAGCCATTTTATCTGTCTAAAAATTGAATAGATATTTTCTCTGAATTCTCATATATAAATCCACGAACGGAAAGTTCTTAGTTCCTTTATTACACACAGGTACGCTTTCTTGTGCACCACTGACTCGCTTTGCTAAATTAGACAACTTTCTATTATCTAAAACCACGACCACTTATACTGCTAGTCAAGCCTTTCATTACTGTGACTTCGGAATTCCTTTGCGTGTAGATATAATGAAGGGATCCGTCGAAATATGTAAAAAAAAAACCTTGCGTTTAAACTTCAATGATTATTTCGTACTATTTCATGGTACAGAATTTTCCATTTTTATATTGTACGTATTATGTCGAGCTCGCCTGAACAATTTGTGTTACTTATTCTGCGTTTACCACTGCTCACCATAACGTTGCTCTCCGATGTGCGGTGTAATAATTCTTGCACTCGTTTTCTCGACTTTTGAGACCTTCAACTGCATTTATGTACATTATATGCAATGTGTGTATTTTGATAAATATATGACTGTCGAACTACTTCGAATCGCCATCTTCGAAGCGTGTGTCCTTCAAGAAGTTTGTGATCAGATGCCCTTCAGGTTCGGCGCTCTATGCGACCTTTTTTTTTTTTTCGAAAGCCTGCCCTTAGCCATAGTAATTCGCGGGATAAAATATACGCATGGAAATTTGCTTCGTGTGTAAAGTGAACGGTGGAAAGGAATACAGCGGTCGAGGTCGGCCCGGCCTGAGGCCTGTTGCCCAGAGGTGGCGAAGACGGCGACTTGTTTTCACTATATATCCGATTCAATGGTGTAATAGACGAGTGCAGGAACACAGTGACCTGCGGCCATATGAAAATTTCTTTTTATGCTATGTGGCTTCATACCAGTTGGCGCAGTGCTATTACTGCCGCGTTTGACGGGATGTTGGACGTGCTGCGCTCCCGTCAGCAATCTTGTAGAAAATTTTTCTTGTAACGGGCCACGATTATAATAGTTAACTTGTGCGTGTGATTTGAACCACTGATTAAATTCTGCTAATGAAAAAAAAAGCGCGCTGTGACTTGATGTGGACTAAATAAATATTTAACGTGAAATATGTAGTGATAGAAAAACGCACAATGTATCATCCAGCCACTTTGATTATTTTTCTACTGGTTTCAGCCACTACAACCTACGTACAAAATCGTGCAAATTTGATACGTGCACACTCAGTCCGTAGTAATTCGTGACCGGACGGGATAAATACGTACATTTATGCAAAATATTTTTATATTGAGAGGCGAAGTGATGTGAGTCAGCACGACAGCAGAGATGCATTGAAAACTAAAAGTCCTGAGTGTGAGGATCCGGCACGTTTTTTATGAATTCATTTCTGAACTACCTGCGTGCCCTTTTACTGACGTCACTTCCGTGACGGAAATGACGTGCACCAATCTTTGGTGGACCCCAGCCTAAAATACTTTCGTGTTAAAAAATTGACGCAGCTTGCCTGTCACAGCGGAGCTGTGACAGGGATCGATTGGTGATCGATCAGTATTAGTATTAGTTGGATATCGATTGGCTGTCGATCGATATTAAGCATGGTTCCAGCATATAGTGAGCTTAGGTATACGTTTCGCGCCATTTCGCATGTTTAATTGATTATTGACAGGTTATCGATCAGTATTGATTGGCTATCGATCGGTTCAACTAAGCTCAATTGGGCTGAACCACACCACACTTGTATACCTAAGCTTAATTTGGCGATAACTTGACTTTTGCAGGTTATTGATTGGTTATCGATCAGTATTGATTGGATATCGATATCCGGTGGGTGACGCAATTTTTGTCAGGCCGACCGGAAAATAATCAGGAGGGATGATCTGTTTGCACTCCTGCCCTATTACACGCTAGTCGTGACTAAGTTGCACGAAGGGATCAGACTTACGGGACCGCACGTATTACTGTAAAGTGTTGAACTGCTTTCTCTGTGTTAATAATTGAGTTCGGCAGACTGCTATATGGTGGTTTTTTTTAGGATGCTCTTGCGCCTTTCACAAAAGCATCGCATTTATATTATCTCGCAAAACTGTTCCAGCTGATATTCGGTACGTCCTCAAACACAACAATATTAACAAAAAGTGGCTATATAGCCTACATGCACATAATTCGAATGGACGATGATTTCTGCTAGTCATTTACTGAAAATCACGGCGCACATAGGCGTGCAAGCGAGCATGTCGCGTGGTATTTTTTTTTTGTAATTCGCGGACATCTGTAGTAAGCAGGAGAACGCTAACACCTAATAGATAGAAAGTTAGAAACATTCGAATAGGACGTTTTGAAAACAGATCTACAACTTTCTCATTGGAATTTTTTGCCCAGCTTCGTTGCTTCAAAAGTTAATTATATGAAGTGTAATTAAGCAATTAAGAAGAAAAAAAAAGGTGTGTGACTTACTGCCATGCAATATTCAGCGACATGCATTTGGCCGCGTCGGCATATTGTACAACGATACGAGAAACAGCGCGACACACGGGACAGTGAAAGAGACGGACCAAGCGCTGACTTACAACCAAGGTTTTATTCTGTACATGGGGGTATATATAGCACACGCAACATGAAAGGAAGGAGGCATATTGTAAAACTCTGGCTAGAGATAGCTGGGGCACCCGTACGTATATACACATGCGAAACTGCAAAAAATTGGGGCGGCTACGCATTAATGGTGCGAAGACTGAGGAAGCAGCGGGGCGCTGCCGTCCTCCTTTCCCTCCTTCTCACTTCCCTTTCCCACCCCTTGCTATACTATACTATGAATGGCGATGCTTGCTCTCGTTTTTTTCTGTGCCTTTCTGTGTTTGTTTCTTTCTCTCTCTGTCTCTTTTTTTCTCTATCTTTTTCTTCCCTTTCTTTCTCTCTATTTCCCTCTCTCTCTTTCTGTCTCTCTCTGTACTCGTTCTCTCGCCCACCAAAGTTATTGCATTCCACGCCGGACAAATCGGCGCTCGTATTCCAGGAGCGAAGCAGAAGATGAAGAAGAGGTCGAGGAGAGCGCGTGCCGGTTCATGATGATGATAGTTTCCAGGTCACGCCACGCGGCATAATGAAAAACTTAACAGCTCCGCTGAAAAACTTCGGAGGGGGGGGGGGAGGGAGGTGTAACCTTCCCACCTTCCCTGGCTACGCCAGTGACCCAGTGTGCCGAAAGTTGTGCAATACTCGGGAGGACAGCAGCCCGAACTCTCCAACTGGCAGGGGGAGGCAAACGAACCTTCGCGACGTAAACAGAAGTTCTTATAGCCCATTTTGTTTTTCAGTCAATTATACTTTGATCCTTTTTCAATCCAGGCTTAGTTCTTTCACGTAGTTTAACTTGATTTCATTTGTATACCATAAATGCCCAGAATCAGGCACTGCAAAGGGAGGGGGGATGACAACAGATAATTTGTTAAAACAACAATATTCTGAGGAGAATAATAACTATAAAAGCCATAAAAAAAGAACAATTATTTCACAATTGTATCTGGCAGTACCGTGAAGGAGTGAGGTCGACCTGCAGAAATTATTAGTGTAAATATTACAAATGCATGAAAGTTTTCAAACGTACAAGTAAAGAATGAATCAGACTCTTTCTTTTTTTTTGGTATGTTATTAAAAGAAAATATCGGCGCCGCTTTCATTCGCGCGAAGGGTGTGTATTGGTAATTGCGCCTGGGTTCAACCAATCAGGTGGCGGCAGCTTTCGACAGAAAGGATCAGGAGAGCAGGTCAGCGAACACACGGGGGCGGTCGTGCCACCGTTCCGCAGCCGCCTGTTGCGCCGGGTTTCTCTTGGCGATGATGGAGCAGGAGCCGTAGAAAATGGCACTTTTCTACCATATTCGTGTCGGCCATGACGTCCGGCCCTAAAAGCCACGCGCACATAGATACAAACATAGACGCCAGTATAAGGTCGAAGTGGGCCGCCGCGTAGGAGGGCAAAATAAGCTTTAGACAGGGAAGAAAAAAAGAGGAATTGCGAGGAGCTGGGTGTGCATCCGAGCGTAACCGGAAGGAGCGGCTCGCTTCCGAGTAAGATGGACGGAGCTCGGCTGCTGTCGCAAGCACCGGCGGCTACGGTCATTTCCACCCTCCCAACTCCGACGCGCTCGGTCGGTCGATCTTCTCTGAGGCAAGGGAGCTCGTTGCAGTTTGGGCAACGGTACAGTCGAACTCGTTGGATCCACCGGTGTGCGTCTCGGCCAATGGTGGCGAGTGCGTCCGCAATACTGCCCGCTGAAACAAAGTCACAAAGGCACACGGAGTCTTGTTGGAAACTCGAAAGAGTTGACGTTAAGACGGGGACAAAATGCTTATAACAACACGGGCACCCCTGATATTTTTTAAAATTGAAATATCTTGGAGACGTTGGCGCCTTTATGGAAACAAACATAAAATACAAGAAAAAGAGAAAAATGATACAAGGTGTATTATACAGAAGAACATCAGATGTGCAAATGCAGTAAAGTCGCACAACACACGAGTCACAAATATTCGAGCTCGAGTCGCAGTAAGTAACATGAGTTCACGTGTATACGTATAAAGTCTGATGTTGTGTTTTTGTTCTTGTCGCGAAGTGGTCACGATTTCCTACGCATTATGTGACCAACGAGCGCAATTCAAGTTATTGTTGGGCCACTCCTTTGTGCAGAATGATATGTTTGTCTCACATTTAACATCATTTACCGGATGTTTCAGCATTCACTGATGAAGTAAGCTTCTTCCGACTGGTGTCAACCATATCGCGCATGTGTTGACTCAGCCCGTACCAGAACTCAGCCCGTACCAGAAGCCTCGAAAATTAGGGGTAAATATGGTATAAGCACACACTTTTGCATGAATGAGTTTTCTCATATTTTGTTTTATCCAGCACATGTAAGTTGAAGGAATCATCCTTCCCATAAATAGAGGGCTCACTGCACTGCTCGCTGTTCGGCCCAGGTGCCGAGGAACGAGGCGGACTGCTGGCAAGCGGAAACAAAAAAAACTTTATTTCCTCTCCCCAACTCCCCTTATATACGCTCGGTGGACTGTAGCGCCTTCTTGTGGCCACACGCTTCAAGGCACTCTGGCAGCGACCTCCCTCCTTTTAAAATTTTATGGGGTAGGTCCTTACAAGTCCAAACGTCGGGGTGGCCTCACTATACAAGCACTGCGAGTCCGTGTCACAGTTTTCTGTGGCGTTACTTCCGGCTGCACGGGTTCGCGGCGCCGCAGGTTGCAAGTTCCCGGGAGGGGCCGGCGGAAATGCTGCTAGTTGAGCTGAACTCCTTTCTGTCGAATGAGACACCAGGTGTCGACGATTACGCTGCAGGACGCCTCTGGGTGTCTGAACAAGGTAGGATCGCGGACGCTGGGCCTGTGAGAGCACTTCACCACTGCAGCACGTGTCAGTGACCCATACACAGTCTCCAGGACTTATAAGGGTTGGCTGGCTTGAAGCCCGACGGCGATTGTAGTTCTTCGCTTGCTGTGCCCTGTAACCCATATCCTTTTCCCTGAAACTCGCATGGCATGGTAATGACGGCACCAATTGTTTCGGTAGTCACTGGAGACGTGTTTGCAATTTCCTTCCCGTAAGGGCTTGGGACGGAGAAATGCCGTTCGGACCGGGCGTATCACGGCATGACAGTAAAGCCAGGTAAAGATCAGGGCTTTTGGAGAGCAAGTCTTTCACCGTGCGCACCATGCGTTCCGCCTCCCTATCGCTCTGGGGGTACCTTGGGCTCTTGGTCTTGTTACGGAAGCCATATGATTGTGCAAACCCTGCAAACTCGTAAGACACAAACTGCGGTCTGTTGTCGGTTCGGACGACGTCCGGTACGCCAAAACGGGCGATGCAGCTCTTGATTGCCGCAATGATTGCTGGCGCCGTGGTGGACCCCACGGAGACTACTTCGGGGAACCTCGAATAACAGTCAACAATTAGGACGTAATCGCGCCCTTTAAGTTGAAACAGATCGATGCCAAGGTGCTGTCATGGCCTGTCAGGTGTAACCGTTGGAAACATAGGCTCGGACTGCTGAACTTGAGTCTCGGCGCATACTGCATGCGACGCCATATGCTCGACATGCATATTACAGTTAGGCCACCAAACAGACTCCCTTACCCGTTCTTGGCAGCGGCGCACTCCCTGATGCCCTTCGTGTAAGAGGGCGAGAATGTCCTGGCGCAAGGCTGAAGGAATGACAAGTTGTCGGTCCAGCAGAAGGATGCCGTCGTATATGCTCAACCTGTCCTTCTCTTAGCCGCCAGATGACTTGGGCACGACTACGAGTCCGAAGCAACACTCCGTTGGCGTCTCTACCTTGCTTATGACATCCTGCGACTCCAATTCATCCAGCTCTCTCTTGACAACGTCATCTTTAACAGAATTGGAATCCGCCTTGGGACACTCAAGGAAAATGGACGAGCGCCGGGTTTGAGGCGCATGCGGTATTTGGCTTGCCGAAATTTTCCCAGTCCTTGGAAAATTTTCGCTTTAAGGGAATGAACACACTCGGCAGAATCCACGAACTGAACGACCCCAAGGGCTTCAGTTGCAGGCAGCCAAGTAGGTGTGTACGTTGACGGTCAACCACATACAAGGTCTGCACTGTGGCCCTGTCACTCCACTGTAAAGTTGCTTTGAAGGTACCGAGAACGTGAAGACTCTTTTCGCCGGGGCCTAAGACCTCCCCTTCAACGGCATCCAGCACCCGCGGTCGGCTTGGGAAAGACGGTGAGACTAGAGATACTTCTGCGCCAGAGTCTATCTCAAGCTCGGCCGGGTGCCCGTTCACAAGTATTTCCGTGTACCTTGCCAGGCGTGAATCCACGTTGTGAAGTTCGATGGAACCGAGCAGGTCGTTTCTGTTCTTCTTCATACAAACTTCGGCAAAATACCCTAGCTTTCTGCAGTAGTGGCAGACCGATTTTCTGGCCGGACAGTCTTTTCGAGGGTGCCGCTGACGCCCGCAAAAGCCACAAAATAGCGCAGCCGGGTGTTCAGACTGATAGCGAGAACATGACGAAGGGATGGGCGTATCGTTTCGTCGAGCCGAATCGATGTTTAGCGTTTCGGCAAGGGCGTTGTCCACAGTCGATCTTTCGCGTGATAACCGCTCTTTCTCTGCGTCCTCGTGTATGCGGGCTTAGCACAGCGCTTCTTCGGCGGTAAGTTTTGTGCACCGGCACAATTGATCAGACAGATTCTCGTCACTTACGCCTACGACGAATCTGTCGCGAACAAGTCGGTCCTCGACAAGCGAGCTGTTGTGGCTGCAACGCTTTACAAGGTTGCGTAATGCCGTAAAAACGTCATCCACAGATTCGCCTGGCTGCTGAGTGCGGTGGTGAAAACGACGACTTTCGTATATCTCATTTATTGGATGCACGAAGTGCGAATCAAACTTTTCTTTGACAGACGTGAAAGGGAGCGCCTCCGGTGCCGAGACCCCCAAGGAATAAAGATAGGGTCTGGCTTGCGGTCCCATACAGTAAAGAAGCGTCCGTACCTGGGCCTCGTCGCTGGCATTGTGCAGGCTGGCCACGAAGGCATAGGAGTGCGCAGGGTTACCCTTCATGGGGGGGGGGGGGGGGGGGGGGGCGAAGGCGGGTGAAGGTTCATCTCTCTATTAAGTCAATCATGAGGCAGACTTTGCGCCCCCTCCCCCCCCCCTCTCTTAGGTCACTAGGGGGAGCGGCCGATGGATGGATGGATGCTATGAGCGTCTTCTTTATATCGGGGCGGTGACCTGTGCGCCACCAAGCTGCAACCCGTGAGCACCAATCCACGACGCCCCACTGGTAATATGGGGCTCGAGTTTTGGCGCTATGTTCAAAAATGAAACGTTTGCCTTCATTCCTTCTTTAATATCGAACCTATAACGCCGAAATAGACGGCAATATAGTTCTGAGAGAGAGAGAAAAAAACACTGACAGGGTCTGTTATGCATTCCCCTCAGACGACCTGAAGGCGAATAGAGTGATCATCATCATCAGAGCTTGAGAGGCAAGGGCGTAGCCAGAAATTTTTTTGGAGGTGGGTTGGGGTGTTCAAGCGTGTACTTGTATGTGTACGTGTAGATATACACATGCAAAATTAAAACCCTTTGGCGGGGGTGAGGAGGGTTGAACACCCTCCCCCTTGCCTACGCCGATGTTGAGATGTCATGTCTTAATAATTTATCAGTCCAAACTAATTTAGTGTTTCACTTTAGTGTCCCTTTAAACCCTTTGCGAACGCTTTAAGCTCCTGTAAAGCGTGCTCTGCCTCATGCAGACTACATGTGCGGAGAAGAAAACTCACTGAGCACAGAAGGGGTAAAAATTTTTTTTACACTTAAATATTAATGTCGGGCTAAATATTTAGGATTTCTCGTGAGTGACCTTCTACGCAAAAAAGGTCATGTCGAAAATTTTGTGCCAGTGGTTCCTTTAGTAAACATTTCTAGCATAAAATTTCAGTTAGCGCTTATGCACTTGCAATCACTGCTATTTTTTTGGCCTGCACGACGGCATACTCGATATAGGCTTATCTTAACGCCGACACTGAGTGCCTCGGGCTTTTTTTCCTGTCCAAGCGGAGGCTTTGCAAGCAGGCTGCGACGAGAACGGCGAGCTGCTGACCCTCGGTGGCAGAAAGGCGTGAAATCTGGCCCACGACGGGAAAATAAAAGCGCACTTTCTCGGCAGCGCGTCACAATTGAGCGCCCCCATTGGGAGACTGGGAACAAAGGCTTCCCGTCGAGACGAGCCGCCCTTTGTGCTCGTTTCCGGAGACTCGAATCAGGCCTTGCTCCGGTGAACCCTGGCCCGAAAGAGCAGCGGGATGTGATTCCGCCCAAGGTCGCTTACTCGTTGGCACTGCCATGGATTCAGGGCCTCGCTACTCTTTTGAAGGCAATTGCGTTAAAGAGCTCGTTTCTCAGAAATTCCCGTGTCGTTGGTTGTGAGCGAAAAATCAGCGTTGTCCGTGAGCGCAAAATCGAGATAGATGCAAATATATTGCCACATAGGTGTTTGTACCACAGTGGACTAGAGGACACTACTAACCGAAGACGAAGTTGAAGTGTCTCGGGCTAGATCGATGGTGTTGTACTTGTCATAATGCGTCAACGCTACACTTCTTACGTATTGTAAATATACTGTAAATACTGCAACTCTACGCGTAACATTTTGGTGGAGGTGCTGGGTAACAATATAAATAATAAAAAGTTTCGGCCCGAGCGAGAATTGAACCCAGGCCATCTGAGTGGCAAGCAGGTGGTTTACCACGGAGCCACGCCAGTGATTGAAGCTTCTTCGTAGAAAACACTATAAGAATGTCATGTATTGGGTGGAGTCTCCTTAACGTATGTAATATTGCATGGCAGAATCGCACCAGGCGTCAAAACAAGTGAACTGCGCAGCGAGTGGGCAGTTTAAAGCCGCCCACCTATTACAAAGTGTGCAGGCGCGCCAGGCACCTAAGGAACGAGTAGTGGGTGCTTCTCTAATCAGTAAAAGGAAGAATTATGGCGTAGTGGGCACATAACAACTGTACATACTGTAGATATTCCAGCACAGCCTGAAACGGTCAATGTTACGCGCACAAACGTTCCTTTCCTTGCGACATGCCCCCTGCAATGCGCACGGGGCCCGATTACGCTATCGCGTCCTACTCTTGAAGGCGAAGCTCAAGCGTCAATAATGTTTTTTTTTTCGCTTTTGGCGAGGCATCTAAGGCCGCCTCGTCAAAAGCGAAAATTCACCGCCAACACGAGTGATGCAAAGTCATCATCACGTGATCACGCCACATAACGTGATTGCGTCATCTCATGCCATCGGCGCGTGGTCAAAGGTGGCCCGATCACGTAGTAGAAAGAAAAGCCGAGCTACTTTTTATACGTTATCTTTTTGAAAATAAGCGTCAGTTGAAAGTCAGCTCCTGTATCTTCTCTATAGCCTGTATCGTCTCTCTTCGCGAAGACTGCCGAAAATTCTTAAACATGTGGTTTTCTAGGGAAAGAAAAAGCGAAAATTTTATCAAACGTAGACTGTCGGATGCGGCTAAAGGCACTAATTGTTGAAATAACGCTCCTTAATGGTTAATTGTCTGAAATTCACTAATTAGCTTTTAATCAATTACTTTGCGATACACATTGCAACTGACGAAACGTAGCCGGCCACTTTCGCAAGGCGTATCCGTCTTGAACAAGTTTTTGAGAGTGACATTGCAGTTTCAAGGCATTCTTTCTCATAAATGCGCTACGAACTACATGGACGTTCCGGTTGCGCTTCAAAGCGCTAGACCGCGCTTCGTTACTGGTGTAACTGAAAGAGCAGTGTATATTTACCGCTCTTGATGACGCATATTTTCATATGAGTGACCCCTTCAGATCTCATTCCAAGTAGATATGCACGACTTGCAAGGTAAATAAAATATATGCCGTAAAATAATTTAAAAATCTAATTAGTGAATTATTGTCAATAAACAGGAAATGTCGCTGGCGCTAACGTTTCGACAAGGGGACTTGTCCTCGTCAAGTGCCTGACGTCAAGGCCATTAGGAAGACGTCTCTCCTGCCAAAACGTTGTCTCCAGCGACCCTTTCTGTTCAACGTGCTTTCATCTCCTATCTTGGCCCCGCCACGGTGGTCTAGTGCTTATGGCACTCGACTGCTGACCCGAAGGTCGCGGGATCGAATCCCGGCCGCGGCGGCTGCATTTTCGATGGAGGCGAAAATGATTGAGGCCCGTGTACTTAGATTTAGGTGCACTTTAAAGAACCCCAGGTGGTCGAAATTTCCGGAGCCCTCCACTACGGCGTCTCTCATAATCATATGGTGGTTTTGGGACGTTAAACCCCAGATGTTATTATATATTATATTCATCTCCTATCTTGCAAGTAGGGAATTCGATATATATACAGTAAGATAGATCTAGTGCGGGGCATACAAATTCACAGCAACGGAATAAATACACTTTGAATTTCGTTGCTTTGCACTTCCTCCTCCCATATACACATCAGTGAGGGCGTGGTCATCGTTGAAATCAGCCGAATGCGTTAACATGACCTTGCATATGACTTCAAAGTAAAACGGCGCGAACGACGGGACGGGTGAAAGAACAAAGCGTCGTTAGCGCTCTTTCGCCATGATGTACACAGACCAATTAGACCTGTTAAGAACCCTCGTGGAACGTTGCTGTCATTGATAGGGGTCATGATTTCTGTAGTATTCACACGCTAGCTACATCAGTGTGCTGGGAAACGTACCCAAATGGTATCGCGACGAAGCGTTTTGTACAACGAGATGAAAGAGGGTAGCGGAAATAGTGTTATTCGTGATTAAATCTACGTGAACACTGAGCAGCGGTGACGATGATGATGCTGTTCCTTGGATAACTGGTACCTACCCAATCAGGGATCGGATCGGCCAAGAGTCGAGCGGATCATGTGGTCTTAAATTTTTCTGAAGTGCTACTAGAGGTTACGGCGTCAATTAGAAAGAACAGTTATTCTGAGTGAAGCCCGGCGATTTCATGCATGTGCTCTGTTTCTACGTATTTCTCTATTTCATTTTTATCTTTTTAGTACCGTTTACTCGCCACCACCACCGCTCTCGCATGCTGTGTAGCGAACTGGATATCGGTTCTGGCTAACCCCACTGCCTTTCCTTTCTTTCACCTCAAACTGTCTCTAATCGCACCCGCTGTTTAGGTCTGTTATAATCTGCAACATATATGGCAGACTGATTCATTTAAGCAGCACACAAACGTATTCATTTCGCCGTGCTCCTACACTCGATTGTTGATCGCCTGGACTTTTGACACCTGCAAACACGCGGTAGCTTCTTTTTCAGGGCCTGACAGTCCAGCGAAAGTACGTTTGCAGGAGGTGAGTGACGCTAATGTTGTGTGGGCGTGGTGAAGTGAGCGTATGCTCTTGTCTTTGTTTGCATGTGTGCGCAGTGCCGCAGTTGAACACAAAAGTTTCCTACAAAGATTATCATGCGAACCTCTGGCACTGGTGGCCCCAGCTTCTATTATATACAACGTCTACGAGAGCCGGAAATGAAGCGGTTCAGCCGGCCAGCATGAAAATTACGGGTAGAAGTAGTGCTACAAGAATTTGAACAACCGTCGTCCTTCTTGCTTCGGAAAACCGGAAGTAAGACCGGGAGTGCTTGGAAGAAAAACAAGAGTGTCACTCGGTGCTCGTGCTACAAAAATCGCCACAGAGATTTCCTTGGCTCTCGAACCGCCAACCTACGAAGGGTGTCTTACCACTGAGAACCCTCGCTCGCAGAATGTCAATACATGAAGGCGATGTGTAGAACGAGAATGAAGGCTGTGTATTTTGTGACGGTTAAATTAAAGCTCTTTCTAGGATTACAAGTAAAGCCAGCATGAAGCATCCAGAAACATTCCCACTTTGCGAAAATTTAGTGCCAAACACGCGTCTCGGTGGTCGCGGGATGCGCCTTTCCGGACCCACACGCTGACGAACTCTAGAAATAAGTTAAAATATGTCGTGCCAATGCCTCCTGACATCAACGTTCCAGGGAAGGCCGCAACCATGGAGTTACTTGCAATCAAACTGTGCTTACGCATCACCTAGAGAACACTTAAAGGTGATTCTGCGCGGAATTTTTTTTCCGTCAAGGTCAAATCGCAGAGATGCCCTTTCATGAACTTCGGAAAAACAGCGTTAAGGCGGGACAGAGAAAGAAGCGACAAGGCCACGCGCTTGGTCTTGTCGCTTCTTTCTCTGTCCCGCCTTAACGCTGCTTTTCCGAAGCTCAGTGTGCACCAACAAGCCAGCAATAACACTCTATATCAGTTCATGCCTTTCATTTGCGTTATATTACTATGGCTCGAAGCTGTCGCATAAGACGTCAGCGTATAAATAATAATTGTCGGGGTTTTAGGTCCCAAAACCACGATACGATTATGAGAGACGCCGTAGTGGAGGGCTTCGGAAATTTCGACCACCTGTGGTTCCTTAACGTGCACGTAAATGTAAGCACACGGGCCTCTACCATTTTGCCTCCATCGAAGTGCGGCGGCCACGGACGAGATTCAATCCCGCAACCTTTGGGTCAGCAGTCGAGCACTACAACCGCTAGACCACAGTGGCGGCTGTCAACGTATAAGCTGTCTTCAATGTTGGCCATAGTGGGAACACAGCCGTGTTAGCTGAACGATCGCAGCGCCAGAGTTTTCTCTAGTGAGCTTTGTAGAAAACGTATTAGGGGTGCGCAGCGCCTCCCAGTAACTTGTTCTAGATGGCTTCGGCTTGTGACGCCGCTTGTTGTGTGTTTGTGGTGAGTGTTTGTGTTGCGGTTGAGTGTTTTTGGTGGTGTCGCAGCATGGCTACCCGTCTCGGCGTCGTTCGCTGCTCGATGATGCCAAGTTCGAGACGCAAAAACGCCGAGAGGCCCAGAAGTTGCGATCACAGGACGAAGATGCCCTGCTGGAGGACGTGAGTACACCGTGCGAGGATCATTTGCACTGGATCATCGGTAACGTGGCCATAGGTGTGCGCAGGGTTCTCGATTTGAGGGAGCCAAGCTTTATCGCAGCGCTCGTTCGCCGAGTCCGAAAGGAAAGAAGCTTCGCAGTGGATGCAGAAATGAAAATAAAGCTGTGCATTTTCCAGGGGTAAAGGTTATCGGCTACATAATCGCCAGAAACGCCCTGCGCATTAAACAATGACGAGATATGTTTAATGAGCTGTTCGTAATTCACATTGTTGCTTCTCTTCATCATATTGTGTTGTTAGCGAACATATGTCATAGTCATATGTCATAATCATCATCATCAGCCTGACTACGCCCACTGCAGGGCAAAGGCCTCTCCGATCAACCCGGTCCTGTGCTTTCTGCTGCCGCGTCATACCTGCAAACTTCTTAATCTCATCTGCCCACCTAACTTTCTGTCTCCCCTTCGCTCGTTTACCCTCTCTTGGAATCCAGTCTGTTACTCTTATTGACCAGCGGTTATCTTGCCTACGCGCTACGTGCCCTCCCTGCCCATGTCCATTTCTTCTTGATTTCGACTAGATGTCCTTAACACCCGCTTGCTCCCTGACTAAATTTGCTCTCTTCTTGTCCCTTAAGGTTGCACCTATCATTTTCCTTTCCACTGCTCGCTGTGTCGTCCTCAATTTATGTGTAAGTGCATGTTATATGTAATATGTTATATGTGAATGTTATATGTAAGTGCATGCAAAAATGACTGTACGAACTCTACCCGCGGTAACTTGTGTGATCATCCTGTGTGTACAGGACCCTGCCCTTAGAGGTGTATTCTTTATACGAACAGAGATGTACGTACATAGTAATTCTCATTACATTTTTTCATTATCTTACTCTTTTATTCTTTCGTTTCTTTCTTGCTTTTGTGTGTTTTTACAATAATTATACCATGATGATGAAATAGACGGCTCTAACGTAACCTACCTTCCCATGTTTTGCATATATAAATATTTAAAAAAATGTCCGATCGAGTAAAAGAATGCCAGCAGTACTATCCGCATGGCGTAGGTATTAAATAAACGGACACGCGGCCATCGCAGTCCTTTCCTTCGACATGCGACGCCTATCTCTGAAGCATGCAGAAAGTGCGGTGTTTGTGAAACTAATTTCTCTCGAGGTTTCGACCCTTTCATGCAAGTGTCGCAGCTTGAAGTACACCACGATATGCGCCACTGTGGCTCACGGGAGCCGTCCTCCATACTGGGCGGAGTGGGCGCAGATCCTGTCTTCGGGTGGCGTGGCGGAGGATATGACCATAAGCGTGGTGTTCGGACTCAAGAAGGGCGTCCAGGATCTGGCAACCATCCTGAAAGAGGTCGAGGTACGTCACTGCGCATTCATTTGCTGCGAAAACGTAGTACTTCTATTCACTGCTATACAGCGTGTAATTTTTGTCCTATTACCATAGCTCTGTCGTACCCTTTTACTAAGTGTCATCCTACTATATTGGACTCTGTTGCCCGGCAAAGAAACTAAATATGAATTGCAGATGGGCAAAATGGTAGATTGCAAAGGTGTAGCAAACGCTGATTAGCTTAAAGGGCCCCAAACCACCTCTGACAATGCAAATAACGAGCGCGGTATTCTCTCTTGGCGTTTGTCCTCTTTCCGGCAAAATTCATGACGCGAACAGACGTGACGTCATGAGGAAATAAGCTCTCGGTTGTTTCATATACGAAGAATATCATAGTTATTCCAAAACAGCGCACAAACGGGGCATGAAAGAACCACACTACACAGGCGCTGACTTCCAACAAAGGTTTATTGCGTGAACGCGAAATATAAAGGCAGAAAAATACAGAAAAGGCACGTGATAAACATGATAAAATGATGACTAGGGGTTACAGGATTTTGAAGGTGTTAATCTTGCGTCCGTTTGCGCGCTGTTTTGGAATAACTATGTGTACGTACCGACTAACCCGCTTAGCCACCGTATTGGAGGAATGAATATCAGTTGTGAATTGTCTCTTACCCTGCTTTGCCACTCAGTCACACGCCCGTTCTGCCTTGTATCGCATGACTATCGTGCGCGATCAACTGATTTAATTTCATTTTGTGAGTTTTCGACTGCGCAGGCGGACATAACAGCGTTAAGCCGAAAAGTGCGAAATCCTGATAAGCTCGACGCTTAGTGCTGTCGTTGTCCACGTGTTTTATGAAGAAATAAGTGGCGAGGATGAGATTGTGCCTGTAGGAATGGCAGTGAAGGCAAGAAAGGAACCACTCTCTCGTCTTTGAACTCGGAGCGATTTAGGGGCCCTTTGAGTTATCTTGGTGAGTGTGCGCAGCCCCGTTTAAAAGAGGATGTCGACAGAAATCGCGATCGCATAGCTATCGCGCACTGATATGCCTGCGGTGCTAGTTTAGCCATGGTCGTATCGTTGACACGGGGCCCCTGCAGGCCTGCGGTGGACGCGTGTCTCACCTGGAGACCCGCACGGGCCGGACGGCCGCGGCCCCGCTCGAGGCGTTCGCGTCTCTGCGTGGCATGGTGCGGGACGGCCTGCTGCGACTCGGCAAGACCCTGGCACTCAATGGCCTCGGAGACATGCGCGTCGTCAAGGACGTCGGTTCCGCACTCGCTGGAGGTAGTGCACACAACAACACACTCTTTACATCGTAGTCCGGTCTCTTAAAATTTTCAGGCCTTTAGTTGGACTGACATCATAACAGTGCGAAACAAGAAAGACACGTCTTCCCGTCAATAAAAATACCAACTAGGCCAAGAAAAGTTATCTTGTTCTCCAGCCATTTCATCCACTTACTCGCCCGCGCACGGCTCATTCGCTATAGTTCATTCATGCAATTAGCCAACTATGTGTGGCTAACAGTTATTCGGCGTGTGACGCAGACATCTGGTTCCCGCTGCACATCACCGACCTGGACTTCTGCACGCATGTGCTGACCAAGTTTGAGCCGGACCTAGACAGCGATCACCCGGTGAGGGTAGTTCGTTGCTTACTAACAATGCTAGAGCAAAGAAACATTTCTCTGTGGAATTACGTGTCTGTTTGAGGCTAATTGGCCTAGGCACAGTGAAAACTGAAACCTACGCTTAAATTCCTTAACCGAGTAGGATTGCTACCTTTTGCAACAAAATATGCCCAGTGCAGTTAACAAATAAACAAAAAATAGAAGGCACCAATTTTGAGTGTTGTGGCGCATTTGTACTTATGTCGGTAGTTAGCGCCTGTTTTGTGCGCCTTTTTGTTGTGTCCTTGTTCAAACAGCGCTATTTTCTTTGAAGATAATGTGCCAACAAGCGATAATTTCAACCGTACAGGTATGAAGTGTTAGCGCTGTTACTATTACAGCTGTTCCAAGCTGAATACCTTGACAGCTGACGTTCTTGTAGCGCGTATAGTGGCGCGTATATATATCATCCGACTTTTTTAGTGCACAGAGCAGAACTACAGAAATGCGGACAATGAACTGCTATTCGCTCGGACGCGCAAAAACGGCGAAGAGCTTCAGGTTGTATCAGAAGTAAAAGTGGGAGCCAATGGACGGAAACGCAACACGCTATAAAGAGAAATATGGGCCTCAGACAGGCTGGCCAACGTCTCGATAGGTGGATCTCTCTTTGTCAAAGGCGCCTTGTCATCCTCGGCGTGTTAGCTTTAAGGGGGTCAAGGATTACAGGATGCCTTTGACAAAGATAGGTCCACCTATCGCAACGTCGGCCAGCCTGTCCGAGGCCCTTGTCCCTGTTCATACAACATCTATGGCGCAGCATCTATCAGAGTTAGGATGAATAAGAACACGTACTTTCAACAAGAAAGCAGGCCCAAAAAACGAAAAAAGGGTGGCAGCAGGACCGAACCCTCTGTCCTGTCTTCTTCTCTCCATCCTTGCAAGTTGCACGCAAAATAAGATTGTTTTTTTTTCTCGATGAAATAATAAAGCCGTATGAAGAACTACAACGTGCTGCTGGTACATCAGTACAGTCCCCAAATATACATCTCAGCGCTTTCTGCTCTTCGCTAGCACGCGCAAAATTTACGCGTTGTACGGCTCGCATTTTAATCGCAGGGAACACTGCAGCAGCGTGTACACCTAATGACACATAGGTCACGAGGGACCAAGTTCCCGCAACCTAGGGACGAAGTTCATACGGGGGACGAAGTTCACCTTCCTGCTTATGTGAACATAGGATGTGTGCGAAACTAAGCACATCATAGCTTTTCTCTGCGCACTCAGTGCGTGTTATGACAGATTCTTGTTACAACGGGTAAACTCAACAATTTGTGAAATTATGTTGGTAAGCAGTCAACGCGGCGCTAGCCGTCGGCTGTGCGGTGTCCTCTGAAACAAAAGAGCTCTCCGTTGACGTAACTTGTCTCAATTCCGGAAGTGGCTGAATATGGTGCGCTCTGTCACAGGGCTTCTCGGACCCGGCGTACCGGCAGCGCCGCAAGGAGATCGCCCAGATTGCCTTCGACTACAAGCAGTAAGCACTGCCCACTATTGCAATGCACATCGTCACATCTTAAGGCTGACAGAAGAAATGCACTGTGAAGAAATATTCAACTTGGAATATATATATCAGAAAATGAAGATACACGTCTAAAAAACAAAACAATTAATTTACTAACGCTGCGGCCGGTTCACTGGCCTTCATCAAAATCTCTGACGAGCGCTGATACTTATGCTATTACGCAACAAGGCGGCATGACTTAGTGGTATTGTGGTGACGTGTTGATGCTCGTGACAGTACCACATCATTGGCGTAGCCAAAATGGTTGGTATTGGGATGTACAACGCTCCCCCCTCTCTCACCTGAAATATTTACAATTTGTATGAATTTACACGCACACAAACAAACAAGCACACTAACATACACGAAGGAGGAGTCTGATGCCGTGTGCTCTGCAGGGGACAGCCCATACCGAGGATCGAATACACGCCGGAAGAAGTGCGCACCTGGTAAGTGGACGAGCATGAATCAACGAACAGACCGACGCATTGCCTCATCATTGCGACGTATCGTGGCCCTATACGCGTCGCAGGTCAGCAAAACGACGCGGGCACTGATACAGTTTTAAAAATCGACCGGGTTTAGCGATCGCTTATAGGCGTGTAATGGACAGGCGCAGGCCCGTAACTAGGGGGGGGTTGAGGGGGTTCTGACCCCCCCCCGAAATTTTTTTGATGCTTTAACTTTTCGGGTGATACTAAAATATTTACACGCCTTCACAGCGACCACCAGCTGCCAAAGTTACACTGCAACTTTCCTGGCATTGCTTCCCTCTTCTTCCTTTCTTCAAACCTACCCTTTTACCAGAACACCTCAGCGCTCCCTCCCCCGCACGCGCACCTGCCCTATTTGTACAGCTTTGCACTTTGCCCTCGCGTTCCTTCGAGTCTTTTTTTTTTTTTTTGTTTCGTCTTTCACCCCGTAGCAGCTCCTTTATCGATTCCAGATGCTTTCCTTGTCCATTGCCGCTGGAGAAGTTATCCATCTGTGCGGACCGCACGTGTCGGCTTTGGGTTCCTACGAAAAGCGCATCTCCTTCTGTGAAGGTAAACAGTTCGACAGCAACGGCAACACCAACACGACGTGCGCAAATTTGCCAGGGAACGAAACCCCTAAGCGGAAAAACTCAGCGGCGCATTCCGAGGACGCAGGCTGCAGGGTAAACTTTTCTCAAACTGTAGTCCTCGCCACCGAAACGAATCATCGAAGATGACATCTACTGAAAGACTGGCATATCCGAGCAACTTCGAACAACCTTAACCACACGCAAGGAAATCTACCTCTTCTGTACACAGAAGGTATATGCACCTCCCTACAAAGCGCACAAAGCGAGGATACAGCCGGCACACAATCCGGCACCAGCGGTCAACTTTCACAGGAGAGAAAAAACGCCGCCAAGCTGGGCTGTGCGCGGGAGTACAGAGGCTGACGTCACAGCCTACAAAGTGCATTTTTGGGGGGTCACGGCTATTTAATTAGCGCAGCCCAGAGAGAATTATGCAGGCACCCAGGGAGCCGTCTGTGAAAAGGTGACTTTTTCACAGGAATGGAGCAACACCTCCTTTCTGGACTGTACCACGGGAGTGCAAATGTCTCGGCAGTGCATTCTTGGGGGTTCACGTATATTAAGGGGAGTATGCAGTGCCCATGGAGTCTTCTGTGAAAAGGTCTTTAAGTAGCGTTAATCCAGTTTGCTGCAGCTGGAGTACAATAATGGGCCTGCATGCACACCAGCTGTAGCGGCGTTCAGAAAACACATGCGCCACGCGGGAGCCGGCGCGTTCATCACACTTCTACATTCTAGCCACTGTAAAGTGGATAAGAGAGGAAGAAAACATCGCCCGCCGTTCACGCCAGGCAGTCGAAGCAGTCGCAAACGTCTTTTTGGAGCCACTGGCCACTTCTGTGTGCGTGCACAGGATTGCGGCAGCAAAATGAAAAGACACTCTGCAACAACGAAGCAAAGGAGTCTTGCGTCTTACTTCAAGAAAGTTCGAACCGATGAAGCGGACGGAGAAGAACCGCCTCCTTCGAAGGATAAAACTTCGCCCTCCTCAGCACTGGTGGAAAGCCAAGCGCGTCCGAACTTCTGTAGCGACTCAGGAGAATGCACCGGTTTATATGAATCACCTGAGAACGAACACAAGCAGGACACCCATGCGCCGCCGGGAAATGATGGTGGCCGCAGTGCAACTCCAAGTGACCTTTGTTCTACAGTCAACGCTGGGCAAAGTGACGCCTTTACCACTGGGCAATGCCCAAGGAAGGTGAGTGGCATGGCACCTACACATTCTGGTTCGCCTCCCCTCACACGTCTCTGATCTCTTCACTGTCTCTGCTTACGTACGGAACGACCTAACCTGCTGCCATTCCCGTCGCCGACTTCGCGCTGGCGACGCTAGAGTGGCAGCTTGTAACACATACATACCGTTTTTGTACCGCGGTTACATTGTGTTACTTCATCAGGAGCCGTTGGTCGCGGTGTCCCCGGCTTTGGTGGTGCTATTGTCCAAACTTATTTCTTGCTTTAACCAGAATTTGAGGTTGACATACCAATTTCTTTATTTGGGTACAAATAATTGAAAAGTACCATCGAATTATTACAAGTAAGCGATGTACTTGTTTTATTCACGAAAATAAGCCAGTATAAATCTTAAAAAATGGCAGCCGTTCTACACGCAAACCCCCCCCGAAAAAAATTCCTGGGTACGGCCCTGGACAGGCGCACATTTACCCTTCTCTATTTAATCATTTTCCCGCCAGTGTATGGTAGCAAACCGACGCGCGCCAGGTTCACCTGCCTGCCTTTCCTTCCTCTTACTCTACAGCGACGCTCTTAGTGCAATTTTATAGCCACTTTAAAACTTTATACGCGGATTTTTAGTGTCCTCTGAGAACTATCGCCATGCGCATAGCTTAGAGTTGAAACAAGAGAAAAAAGGCATAATAGGAGTTACATTCGGACAAAGAATTCATAAACGATGACTTCTTCGGCCACGTGCAACCGCTCTTAACGCGATAGCGTTAAAGAGCTTGTATCGCAGAAATTCCGGTGTCGATGTCGGCATCGGTGTCGGCGTCGTTGGCTGTGAGCGAAAAATCAGCGTTGCCCGTGAGCATAAAATCGGTAAAGATGCAAATAAAATAAATTATAACAATCTTCGGGTGAGAATAGAACCTAGGCCTTCTACGTGGTAAGCAGGTGTTCAACCACACAGCGATGCCATCGCTTGTAACAGCTGCGAAAAACAACAACAAAAAAACAACATGAATATCATGTAGTGGCAGGGGTCTCCTCAACGCATGTAATATTGTGTGGCAGAAGTGGAGAATCGCGCCAGGCGTCAAAACATGCGAGTTGCACAACGAGCGGGTGTTTTAAAGACCCACCCATTACAAAGCGCTCAGACATATTTGATCATCATCAACAGCAGAAGCAATCAACAAAGCGAGCAGCTGCGTAGGTTCGCGTGTTGCCTTACGTACGCTTAGTGGGCCCTTCGCTGATTAGCAAAATGTATAATTACGGCGTAGTGGGCACATAACAACTGTACTTGCAGTAGGCATTCTAGGATAGTTTGAAACGGCCAGTGTTATGCTCACAGACGTTCCTCCTTGCGGCACGGTTGAGGCATGCACCGACAAGCGGAGCGAGGCTAGCGATTGAGAAGGCGATGTGCACGGGGCCCGATTACGCTATCCCGTTCTATACTCTTGAAGGCGAACCTCAAGCGTCCTCCAAGTTTTTTGTAACGATGTGTGAGAGTGATAATGCACACAATAACGTGAACTATAACTTCTGAGCGAACTTAAACGTACGCGTGTCGCGCCAAGGGGCCTTCCTTAGCTAGGCTCTAATCGGAAGTGGTGTACACCAGAAGCGAGTGAACTGTAACGCTGTCAACAAGAAGCGCTTAAAATGTGAAAAATGTGAAAGAAATAACTGAAGCGTACCAAATGCAAAAACATGGACATGATCGGTGTGTAAATGTACCTTCTTTATCGTTATCACGGACGGAGGTGACGTTTTTAGAGAAACGTAATTAGAAGGTGCCATGCGCCGCGTTTTTATCTGCACGGCATTTTAAGGCGCATGGGCGTTTCCGTAGTGGTTTGTTTGTCACATACCCACCGCTCTACGTTATCATGCATGACACATCATGTGCGTCCTGGTTTTCTTTCGAGTAGCTGGTATTTCATTAAACTGTTGCTAGTCCCAGCGTGTGTGGTCGTCAAAACTTCTCTTCTTGTGTACGTGTCTTTCAAGGCTGAGTTCGTCAATTTTCCAAGCTTAAAACCGGTAGTGTGTGTGCGAAACTCACGTCACAAAAGTGGGAAGTGATGTCAAAAGGGAGAGGGAGCTAGGTTTAATAATAATATCGGGGGTTTAACGTCCCAAAACCACGATATGATTATGAGGGAGGCCGTAGTGGAGGGCTCCGGAAATTTCGAACACCTGGCGTTCTTTAACGTGCACCTAAATCCAAGTACACGGGCCTCAAACGTTTTCGCCTCCATCGAAAACGTAGCCGCCGCGGCCGGGATTCGATCCCGCGACCTTCGGGTCAGCAGTCGAGCGCCATAACCACTAGACCATCGTGGCGGGGCAGGAGCTAGGTTTGACAAAGGCGCAACACTGTATTCATTCAGTCTTAATTCAATACGATTGAGTTTTCTACAAATTTTCCGGAACGTTGAGATTAATTTGGGTCTAAATAAACATTTCTAGAGCATCGTTTCTTTTTTCGCCCGTTTATCTACGAGACTTAAATTTTAAACTACGATGACCAGAGCCACCAGAACGCGACGCATGAGATGTACAGTACTCAGGGATTGAAGTAGGACAATTTAAGGCTAAGTCATGCACATGTTTTCGTTTCTACCGTGTTCATTTCGGGTCATATTGGCGTAATTTCGACTCGAACGCGTAGATCAGAGCCAACATTATCTTTAGAGACCAGATTCGTCACGACATGACGGGGTTATCTCGAGCATTGCGCATACAAGTCGTTATACTAAAAAAATCTGGTTTCGCGTTTGAATCCATGTAGTACTCTACACATGCGACTTAGTCTACTCCGTGATGCACATCGCTCAGTGTCATGTTACGTGCGTCGCAGGGGCGTCGTATACAGAGGTATGCGCGAACTGGTGCCGACGCACGCCTGCCAGGAGTTCGCCGACGCCCTGGCGAGGCTGGAGAGGGAGCTCCAGTACGGCCCGGACGCCATCCCGCAGCTCGACGACGTGTCGAACTTTCTGAAACGCAAGTAGAATGCCAATGCCCGCACTGCACCGCGGATACGATATATTCGCTCCGAATTGTGGCAATGCATGCGGTTTAATGGAATTAAATATTAGTCTCATAAGACGTATTAAGAGGGCACATGGGATGGGTAAATATCCAAGTCGCCCCATACGAATTCATAAAAACACGCATTTATTCGTGAACGGTTTAAGTAGTACTAGTAATCAAGTTGATTGAGAATTATTCAAGTTAATTCATACAGATTTCACAGAAAGTAAAGCTTCCTCGTTGGCGAAAAATTCGTCATGGTCCGCGGGTCGAACCCGGGACCAACGCCTATCTGGGGTGTTCGCTCCACCACTTGAGCTCACCTTGAGCTTGAACTAATTTATTATTGTTTCATATAGCTTATGTTCCCACCACCTCTCAAGGAAGTAATTTCTACGCCTTTAATACCTTGTACCTTTGTACAGACATATTTCAGAATTCTTTATACCCACGTTCCCTAATTCTGTATGCATTTCAATGTCCGTTGCTCCATCACCGCTCATTATCGTGGGCGTGGCCCTTGCGTGCATGAGACACTTGTCATAACCTTGACTCGTTTCACATCGCCTCGTCACAGGTCGCAGTGGCTTCACACTGCGCCCTGCCTCGGGTCTGCTGACAGCACGTGACTTCCTGGCGTCGCTGGCCTTCCGCGTGTTCCAGTGCACACAGTACATGCGCCACGGATCGGCACCGCATCACTCGCCCGAGCCGTACGTGGCAGTCGTGGCATAATATGCTTGACACAATTGCAAAGCTTTCTCGCTAGAATCCCCTCTATATATACCCGCATCCGCAGGGACTGCGTCCACGAGCTGATCGGCCACGTGCCCATGTTCGCCGACCCAGGGTTCGCACAGTTCTCCCAGGACATCGGCCTCGCCTCGCTCGGCATCGCTGACGAGGACATCGAGAAACTGGCCACGGTTTGCAATGAATAATCACGCTATTGCTTCACCTGGCTTTGATGAAGGGTGTTCGAGGAGTCTGCGGATAACCCTTCAATGCCCTATGCACTAGACGCTACCACTGCCCTGCCGTGGGCGTAGTCAGGCTGATGATGATTACGTGCCATACACGCTATGCCGAGTTGAATATCTCAAACTTATGATTTAGGCACGAGAAGGTTAACGGATAGGCTAAGAAACATTTGTGGCACGGTAGATCTTCCTTCCAGACGTGGTTAGTTGAGAAAAAGAAATTACTGATAAGGCGATTACTTTACTAATTACGATGCAACCGAAATTTGTAAAGTATATATTTTAACGCTTTTGTATACTTTACATGGCCACAAATTAAGGTGAACGAATTGTGATCATTCTTTTATGTGGGACTGCGTTTGTGAATTACGATGTTAATGCGAATTGGCATAAATCATACAACAGGGATGCGCTGTCGGTCCAGTTGATCTTAGCATGTCCGAGCGGTACATTGGCGATGAGAGGTCCGATGAATGGAAAAACTTAAGTGCGGAGGGAAAGAGTTTACGTGGCGTACTAGGGCGTGCCAACATCAACGGCGTAATTGCGTTAGGGCAGCAAACCGGACGCGCGTCTGGTGGACCCCCCTTTCTTCCCGTCTGGTTACCTCTCTTTTTGACTTTCCTCCCTCCTCCTATATTGCGTTCGCAGTGGCGTTTCTTACGCAAGAACGGCGTGGTTCGCACAGTGCGCGTGAGCAGAAGTTTTGCGCACACGCTTTACGCTACGCGAGAAGTGGCTTTCTTAGGTACGCAACGTACGCAGTACTTAAACTATTTAATAGACAGTTGTAGAACAGGGTACGCAAAGCTTCGCGTTAGTGTTTGTCGCCATTGCGCACGCGTCATATGCAATCCTCTTGGTACCCACGTTAAGTTAGAAAATAGCGTATCGTACCCCACGAAGGCTAACGCTGCGAACAGCATTCTAAAACGGTCTAACAGAGAGCTTTAGTGTCGTGTCCACAAGCGGCTTGCGCACCCAAGCTCTTGCGTTCTTTTGTACTCCGCTCGCGGGCAGCTGGCGAACAGAAGTCGGGGAGAGCACAAAAGACCGCGAGAGCTTGGGGATCTAACCGCTAGGGAACCCCGCCACTAAAACTCTCTATTAAAGCGTACGCTTGTTCTTGTGCTTAACGCAGTAGAAGCTCTGCCCTAATTAGAACCGACAGACAATTAGCCCAAGGAAAGCGTAGGGGACCTTACTTGCCGTTGTTTCAAACTGTAATGTAATGATTTTTGGTCTATACTGAAATGAATTCAAGGGCACGAAAATTCACCCTATCCAAAGTGGGATCTGAACCCGCAATTTTCGAGTTGGCAAAAAGAGTGTTCCACACTCGCCGCCTTGCTTACGAGTGGCGCTGGCTAACAGTCCCAGGGATTAAGCGCACATAAATACCCTACAAAGTGGACGAGGGAGCGCCCTCCATCGTAGCTCAATTGGTAGAGCATCAGACGCGTAATTTGAAGGTTGTGGGTTCAGATCCACCGACAAAAAGGGCGATTTTCCGTCCACTTTAATTCTTTTCAATTTGGGCAAAAAAAAAAAAAAAACTACAGTTAGAAAAAACAATGAGTATTGTTCCCTATGCTTTCCTTGGCTTAAATGTCTGTCGGTTTCATTAGTTATGTCTAACAAAGAAACGAGCCCCTCGAACCTTCTATCGTAAGCTCTACTCTGGTGCTTCAGGCTCTTAAAGAGGTGAAGGGTGAGTTCACCAAGGTGTTGTCGGTGGATCATGCACCGAGTATAGTAGAATGTTTTCCACCTGTGCCTCTCCGCAGCTCTACTGGTTCACGGTGGAGTTCGGGCTTTGCAAGCAAGCAGGCGAGATCCGGGCCTACGGAGCTGGTTTGCTCTCCTCGGTTGGAGAACTCAAGGTGAGAGCCGACCGCAGTTTTCTACTTTCCATCACCGGCATCGTGAGCAGCTGGATTAGAGATCGCCTTAAGTAATGCTACGCTTAAGGAAAGGCACGTACGAATATACCGGCTTTGCGGAAAGTTAATCTCTCTAATGCTGCAACTTGGGTCACTGAATATGCGTCGCTGTGTATGTGCCCAAATAGACAAATCGAACCACTGTGCCCGTGCAACAATATTTACGTGGCCAGTTTTTGTCTCTTCACTAGAATGGGTGTAAGCCGCACCTTTGAAAAAAAGAAAGTTATTGGGAGCTGGGCTTATTCGAACAAACACCACAGGGGTAACTCAGGCCCAACTCGGAGCTTCACGGCGCTGCGCCACGAATTCCCGCGGGAAGCGAGAAAGCACACAACGCCTCTTTTTTCAGAGAGAACCGATCAAAAAAAAAAAAAAAAAAAAATGTAGGGCAGCTACGCACTAGTGCTGCGAAGACTGAGGAGACAGCTGAGCCGGTGGCCATTCCCTCCTCTTCACCCTCACCTTCCTTGGCCACCCCCTTGCTATACTGTACTATCCATAGTCATGCTATGCTTTACACTCTCCCCTCCTCCTTTCCCTCACCCTCACATCACTTCTAGCTCTTCATCCTCGCTTTTCATTCCCACCTATTTACTATACTATACTATACTATACCATACTAGACATGGCTATGTTATGCTTTACCCTCTCCCCTCGTCCTCACTTTCTTTCCGCACTCCTTTTCTATACTATACTACGCGTGGCTATGCTTAGCACATACCCGCTTCGCATATCCACTTAGTTTTGCCAAGCTTAAACAGCTCCGCTGTCAAAAGGTGAGTCACTGGTGAGCGCGAAAGGGTTCGACAGTGTTTTCGTTGCGCCAGCCTGTTGGACGTTGCGAGATTATTGAAACGTGCCGAAAGGGTTGCTGCCCATTGTCATCACGCTGCTTCTGTGTCCGAAGACCTTGACTTGGAAGGAGTATGTGCGCCCTGCGAACTACGTGCTCGAGCCGAACCGAATGAAAGGAGCCAAACAACCGGACGATTGAAAATGCAAACAGTCAGCGTGCGCTCTTCCCGACGACGACGTGGGGGAGTCTTTGAGCCGTTTATTATTTTTACCTGTTTGGCTTGAAAGACTGCGTAGGTGTTATGATAATGTTCGAAGGAGAACAGAGGTGGCCAACGAGGATGCACGACCAATAAATAACAGTAAAATAAGAGTGCCCAGCGATGCCGCATTGCATGCATATTGAACGGCATTGTATGCAATCACACATCGTCGTGTGGCGTTGCGAACAAAGGCTTACGGCACACGAGTTGGACGATAGACGTGTATTTTTGCTTTAGTAAAATATGACACTTGAAATTTACTTTATCACTGTGTGGTTCATAAAGGCACGTGAAAACGTGTAATTTGAGGCTAGCTGTTTATAGCTGTGCAGGAAAGCTCATGCGCTGCGAAGTTATTTTTCGATTTTGTGAATCTCGTTTTTCATGTAGGCTTTGCTTGCCGTCGGTGTACCGACTTCTAGAAGAACACGCATAGCCCCCAGCACTGTAACAAATCGAATGACCAAAAACCGTGAGCAAGGCTGTGCTGTTTTCATCTGTTGCTCTCAGGATGCTCATATATTAAACTTTCTATAAGTTCTAATCGACCGCTGTTCTCACACACTCCTGCGAGATGAGGTGGGAACGAAAAAGCGGGATCACATAGGTTCACCAACTTACTTCTACAACGCGTTTCGACCCTTGTTCAGAGTGTCATTCACACTAATGATTTTTTTTGGCGAGCTTTGTTAACAACGTTCGTGTCATTAAAAAGAATAAGCGTATTTTTTAAAAGACTAATAGCGAGTTAGAAAAAAAAAAACGGTGCGATCAAAAAAAAAAATAAAGAAAGGATATCCTCCGGCTGCTGCACACTACTCCAAGATGGACGATCAACAAAAACAGAATTGTTTTTTCGGGTAGTTGTCGCACCCTTCTGAAAGATGCTCGTTCTTTAGAACGCTATAAACTTGAAATGCAGAAGGAAATCTTGCCACACGTGTTGCTGCTTGCTTACATTGTAGTGCAAGTGCACAATTACTCGGAGTACAGACGACTCTGCTATACACGCCACTACAAACAGAGCGCTGAGAAACGCGTACCTGTATGTGTTCCTCGTGGTTATGCCCTTGCACTACTACGTAGCTGACAAAGTTGAACTTCGTGAACATGCGATAACTTTTATAGCTTGACTAATTTACATGAACGCTACCTAGGTGCCCTTTTTATGTAATTTTTTTTCACTGCTGTGATTTTCGTTAACTTTATTATATGTGAAAAGGAGTTCCCGGTGCTGTATAAAAGCGCCAACATCTCCTAACAACATATCATTAAAAAAATAAACTAATTGGTAGGGGAACTCGTTCGAAAAAATATTTCACCGCGCAGGTTTGGGCAGAATGTATGAAAACAGGTGGATGTCAGAAAACCTGATGCTTTGCGAGTGCCAGTGCATCCTATGAAATTTATTTGTCAGACGCTTCCCTGTAATCAAACTAAGTACTTCCGTGCCCTCTGCCATATCCGATATATGTATGCTACGCCGACTCCGCTCTGTGATATACAACTAGATTATGGGTCTTCGATAAAGATCACTCGGCGCCACATGTCGATGCCGCCGCCGAAAAACTTCCCTTGATCTATACGAGGGATCTCAAACTCGCGGCCCACGGGCGCTTCGCTAGCGGCCTGCGGCTTCACAAGGAATAAAATGTTTGTGCCTTTTCTAAATGGTAGTCGCATTATTTACTTGTCTATTGCGTCCCGACCCGAGCAAAGCTCGGCAGAGACGGGACAGAATTTTTTTCGTGAGGCACCCCATGGGGTCAGCATGTGCTTAAACATAATCGTGGAACAATATCACTACAATTCAGTATCGGCGTCCAGATGCGAGTAATTCTGGAGATTACTGTCGATATGTTTCTCGAATCCGGACGCCAAATCGTCTTCAGAAATTATTCATATATGAGATATGAGAAATGCGTTGTTTCAAATGGCAGCGTTAGGTGCCATGTTGCTCACCCCCCGCATCAAACGTCTTTGTCCCGGCCCTTGCGGGACTAAATTTCGCGATTGCGGCCCCCTGCTATAGCCACACTGTCACTGAGATATTTCGGATGGGTTCTGGGCGTAACAGAGTGGGCACTTAAAGGGGTGGCGCCATCAAATTTCGAGGCTATAACAAGCCTGTTGTGGGTTTCCTCAATATGTAAGGACACTCCACACGAAGGGTCAGACACAGCAAACGTTTAGAATATATTATAGTTCGCTTCCAAAGTGTACCTAAATGCCCATTCTCCCGATCGAGACCCGTCGCTAGCGCGCCAACTCTGACGTAGTTCTATAGGAGGGGCAACGAAAGTTGCAGTGACGTCACACCAGATCTGCTGTAGTGACGTGAGTGACCTCCGGACATCCGCCAGCTCCGCAACGTACGCACCCGCAAAGCATCGGTTGCTACATCTACGGCCGCTGGATGTAGCGGCCGTGCTCTCGCCGAGTTTCGATCGCTTCCTGGCTAAGTGCGTCACAGCCTTGTGTGGTCACGTGACCAAGCCCCCTACACTTCTACGTCACTGCCCAACCTCGGCGCCCAGAAACCGGAACCGAAAGTTGTCCTCATAACAAGGCGATATTAAATTATTTAGCGAGAATACACGAATCTTGGTGCGTGTATCATGCTTCCTGGAGCTATAGGAAACGCTTACAGCAATGAACGCGCAAGCCACATATTTGGTGGCACCACCACTTTAAAAAACCTGACGCCTCTACGTACACCTCTAACACAGAGAGTTTTAGCGTCGGGGCCGGCAAGCGGTAGGGGTGCCAAACTCCTTGTGTCCGTTTGTACTCTTCCCGCGCTTTCCTGATAACCAGCTTTCCGCAAGGAAAATACAAAAGAACGGAAGAACTTGGATACGCAAGGCGCTTGGGTACCCAGCACAAACTCTGTAGTGTTTCGGCTTAAAAATAAACAATGCCAGAGTGCAGTAAATGCCGTACTACGTTCGCAGCACGCGTTGTCGGGCAAGCCGGCCATCCTTCCTTTCGAACCGGAGACGACGGCGGTGCAGAAGTACCAGGACCTCGAGTACCAAGACACCTACTTCCTCGCCGAGAGCTTTCACGAAGCCAGGGAAAAATTAAGGTTCGTATCGGCAGCATCGGTTTCTAATTGTTTCTACACAGCGCAAAGAGAGACGTAAAAAATTGGGGAGGGGCGACGCATGTAGGGAAGGGTGTTTCAGCTTCACTAACGTGAAACCTGTGGAGGGGCGCAGCATGCAGTGTGCGCCGGTGTTTCCCACAGCAAAATCACTGCTAATGGGCAATGAGAGACAGAAGAAAGATTAGACACAGAGACCCACAATCCGCTTTTAGTTAACGTGCACGCTGCGAATCTTTATTCTTCAATTAAGTACAAGAGAAATCTCGCACCGGCACTACATTTCAGGTCAAGGTCCAGTGCCTATATATACGGAGTGGCCGGTGAACGGTTGTGCAGCGCGAGCAGTCGGTTTTTTCAATCAAGAAATTCGCTAGCAGACGCTGCCTGGGTCGGCGTTGTCTCTCTTGGGCGAGGGCGTGTTCTCGTTCCTTGCGGGCTGGTATTTCAACGTCAATCGCAGAAAAAGCGTTTCCATAATCAACGCGCGCCGTTCGCTCTCTCTCGCCACACGGCGAGCGCTCGGGCGGTGGCGCCCTCTCTTGCGCTCAAGCAAATGGACGGTCACGATAGCAGACGACGGTGCACGCCGGCACGCCGAGACCCTAAAGTGCTTCGCCCATAATATTTCATGTATTTCACTGGAATAAACATTCATACTTTCATTCATAAAAAAGTACAAGCCGTTCTTGTGGTCGGACCTTCTAGTCCGGAAGACTATAGGCTTTTGGGCCGTCCGAGCTCGGCTAACCATAGTTTGTTGTTGTTGTGGGTCCGAGAAAAGAGAAAAAATACAGAAATGCGCGCTGACGGCCAACTGACGTTTTTTTTACTAATCGAAACTAGCCTTTTTAATGGCGCCATGTTTTTCCTCACGTATGCTCATCATGTCCACATCGAAACAAGACAAAAGTTTGTGAAAACATGAAGGCATGTAAGGATGAGAAGTCGTCCAAATTTCTTTTTCTTCTGATGAGGCACGGCCTTAACGAGAAAGCCACGTGCGCTCGTGGTGTTCATTTCCTTTCGTTTTGTTTGTACGATATTATCGATCTCGCAGGCAGTACGTGGCCCGTGCCAACTTCCGGCCCTTCGAGGTGAGCTACGATCCACACCGGCAATGCGTGACGGTGCTCGACACACCGAAGAAGCTGCTCGGTGTCGTCGACTCGCTGCGATCCGAGATACAGGCCCTGACCAGCGCCCTCGGAAAGATGAAGTAGCGAGCTGCGATCTCAACTGTACACCCCTTCACTCCTGGGACCGATTACAGTTGTAGTGTTATAGCTCTGATTCCGGGATGTATTCTGCCTTCTGGAGCTCCGCTTCCCGACTGCTTTCTGTTCTAATTTTGATCCCATAACACGTTTGTTCTCCAACTTCCGAGGTGTTCACCTTCTCCGTGTTCCAGTACATCCGGGATGTCGTTGACTGTTGTCTTTGTGTGACAGCAAGCTGAGGAAGTTGGAAAGGGTTCGAAAAAGGCAGGCGTAAACACTATGCGGAAGGGGGGCAAGAACCGATAATTCGACATTTCAAGTTCATTGATTATGCACAGCCCCCCCGCTCCAGCAAAGAAAAACGAAAACAAGCAGTCAAGGTTATTTCACTGAAAGGTGCGCTAAAATCGTGCAGCCACAGACTGCGCCACATTGGCAGGCTTTTAGAGCGGCAACTCGAAAGTGCTCGACATATGTGCTCTGTTGCTAAACAACTTTGCTCAACCGTAATGCGAGGGCGAAACATTGCTCTGTTTCCTTGTCAAGTACGCTCATGTGGTCGTTCTCTCAGCAGAATAATGATGAGAAATACGCATGTATCAATAGATATACGTCTTCGGACGTCATGGAGTGGCAACTCTCTTCAGAATTATGGCATCAAAAATATAATGTAGAGTTACAGTTGACTTCGTCTTTTCGGTTTGCTAGATTATATCGGCAAAAGACAATATCAAGAAAGGTCAGACAAATACCACGAACGTTTGTCGCATTAAAATAGTAACCACATATAACAGCACATTCATGATGTACATTATAAATGGGTGATGTGTTTACATTGAAAATATTGCCAAGATTTGCTGCCTCTCAAGCTATGTACCAAGTTTCAGCGAAAGAATGTCGTAATTCGAAGAGAACATAATTTCATCTACAGAGTATCAGTACACTGTCGGTCAGTCTTACGGCCACATAAATTATATCAATAATAGTGCACATCATTGTCATAGCAAACAAGATAGTGCGGTTAAACCGCACTCAACATCACAACTTGTTGCTGAGCGATGTTTCCGCGAAAGTGCATGGAGTTTGTTTCTCGCAGTGAGCCAAGGAGAAGAGATATTCGTGCCTACTTGGAAATCCGTTGTTCTACACCCTCTGTGACAAATTGTGCGCAGCGGAAGTGGCGATGTTGCCGTATACTTTCCGGCTGTTCGCGTGTCGTGCTGAATAAAACCTTTTCCGTGCACAATAAACGTTCATCGTTGAAAAGTGACAGCTTGTCTCCATCAAACTTCGTCTTCACAATGCGGGCGCTTCTGCATGAATATCAATAATTTAACTGAATATATTTTTTCATGTGTCGTACATGAAGGACGGCGCAAGTAAAAGCTGCGCTAAAGCGGCTTGAGTAGCTACAAGGGCGCCAAAAGCAGTGACATCTAAATAAGAAGCAGCTAGAGAGAGACAAATGCCACGCGTGTCATATTAAAATAGTAACTAAATTTAACCGCACAATCGTGCTGCACCTTGTTAACAGTCATTAAATAGATCGAAATAAATGACACACGCAGTGAATTCATGTGGAAGTGATTGCTCAGGCACCTTCACTAACTGACGCCGTTACCAGATGTTAATGCAGCACCTAAACTGGCTCCCTGAACGTGCTTCATTTAGCTTTTAGAACTTCGGACTATACAATCACTTAAAGACAGAGAGTTAAACCGGTAAACTCCGATGCTGAAGTCATTCGATGATTACTTGGAAAAGTAGTTTCCTTGTCACGTGTCGTCTACTGAATTGTTGAATAACAACGCGTTTGGTTGTTTCTACACTGTTGTGTATGGTGTGGTGTTTGTGATGTAACACGCGCGATAAATGCAAGACCGAAAAAAAAAAATCATAAACGAGACAACAACACAACAGTAGTGTCATCCCTGCATACCATCCCACTTGCAGATGCTGTTCCTATCTCGACATTTTAGAACGAGAAATTGAATATAGGCTACATTTTCAACACACGGATCGCAGCGTATCCTACAACGCACTCTTACGCGCCTAGAGAACAGACACTTCTCCCGCCCTGCACACATTTGTTCACACGAAAGTGTGAAAGCGGTCATTCCGGAGCGGCGACTCCTGAGTGGTGGATTCCAGAGCGGTGACTCCAGAGCGATAACACCAGAGCGATAAAACCAGAGTGGCGACATCATAGCGGTGATTCGAGTCTAGCGGGTCTGCCAATGGGATTGCCATGACGTCATTCCCATTGTATGGCACGCTTTGTTTGGTTATGTTTCTTTTTTCCACCTCTGCGAAGGTCGCAGGTTCCGCCAATTGGTCGACGAAGGGCAGCAGTCATTTCAGATTGGACGAGCGGGAACAGTGTGTCCTCTTTATCCTTTTTTAGTATGTAACGTGATCCGAATGGGCGGATCATCGACGTTGGCCCAGTAAGACTGTGATTGACCAACTGGGCAGAAAAGAAGCATCACAAGACGCGGATGGCTTTTTGTTAAATATCAAGGAGATATTTTGCGGTACAATTTGCACCATTAAGAACTCATGCACAATCCATTCTCGTTGCAGACGCAGTCATTAAATGTGGCGATGAGCAGAAAGCAATACCTTCACTTTTTATAGCAGTGATGGTTATCTCGTTCTTAACGACAGAAAATGACAACCACAGAGGAAAGAAAATCGCCCTCAATTGATTTGAATTATCGTTCTCGTTCGCTGTAAGTAAAGACTATTAGTGAGTTGATAAAACGTGCCATCGTTAGAGAGAAGGTAAAATGCCATTATGCGCGGATATTTCGATGCGTCGTTCGCACTATTAAGGCGTAAGCCTTATGTGGATCATGCGAACGTGGCCTCGAACGAAAAGCCAGCGTGGGAGAAGCGAAGCAAAAAAGCTCGTCTATGGGGAGCGAAAGCCATACAACAGCGAGTGAATGCATGAGAGCGCGTATATATGATGATAATGAAAGCAGGTGAGGTAATTAAGGTTGAATGTTGAAGGTTCACTAAGAAGAGTTAATTAGTGAACGTGCAATTGGCGGACGGCAATTAGTAAACGTTGGGCTTGGATGAAGACGTCCAATGACGTTCGCCTAAGACGACTAACGTTGAGCGTTATAGTTACGTCTTCCCGCCTTGAAGTCGGCCGCGCACCCTTGAGCTCTGGCGGCTTCTTCATTATTTACCAAGATGTTGCTTACAGGACAAGCAGTGAGGTATGCGTCATCATGCTCAGCTGATACAGCGCACTCGGGAAAGGAATGGGGATGGATGAGAATGAATAAATACGTTTGTTCATAACACAGCAGCGCTTCTGCTCGTCCAGTCCCTTGCCACGCTGGATTGCAGACTATGTATTTGTTATCTGCTAAGTGTTATTGTCAAGTCACGGTCGACAACAGCGCCCTGCGACCGGTCGCCTCTCGACTGATTAGAAAGCCGTATATACTATCCTTTCACCCGGCACATATGCGTTGGACAATTAGATGTGATTCGGCGCATTCGGCGTGTAGCATTGTTTCAAGACAAGACTCTTTCGACATGCCGAAGAGCGTCTCTATACCCTTGTTACACAGGCAAGTTAACCGCAGTTACGACCAACCACGGTTAACCGCGTTGAACCACGGTTCGCCGATGTTACACGGCGCACAAGCGACCTCGGTTAAAGCGGACTTGCTTGGCGTGAATGGCTCTGCGTCTGGCGGCAGTCCGGCGTTCAACTCGGCTGTTATTGCCGCGTCCACTTTCGCATTCCTTGAGGTGCTCCGCAGATGATGCTAATTGTTTTCCCAAAGCCTAATCAGGCTTTCTGTGGTTCGTGCAGTCCAATGCCTTCGTTTTTCACGTAGTTAACTACAAAAGAAGCCACAAAACGTCGAAAATCGGAAAACAGCAGTGTGGCTTCTGTTTATCTTACCAGGAAAGAATTTTTGTTTCTAGCACAGAGGTGATCTGCTTAGATTAGCTGTGTGTGCTTTTTGGGATGTTTGGTTTTGTTTGTCATCTGCGCATGCGTCGTACGGTCAGGCGGGAGGTTTTTCCGAAATATACGCCAGTTGTTAGTGCCACGTCTCTGTGCTCTGTCTCTGTTTTCTGCCGCTCTGCTGTTTTCCGATTTTCGACGTTTTGTGGCTTCTTTTGTAGTTAACTAAGTATGTACCAACTTGCCCAACTAGCAACTCTCTTGAACGTGTTTTTCACGTACTCTCGCGGCGTACACACGTCCTCCATGGAGGCCGCCATTTTCTCGGTTAGGTCGCCAAGCTCGGTTTGGTACAACCGCGGTTAGCGGCATAACCGCGGTTTCGCATACCGTGTAACGTAAGCGAACCGCGGTTACACTAACCGAGGTTTAGGATGTCCGTGTAACAAGGGTATTACACAATCGCTTTAGTGACTCGATGGCGAAATCCTGTGGGTCGATGCAATGAAAGCCGAAACGCCCCGCCAGAATCCGACGAGTCGGTTGGCCACATTTCTCGCTTGTCGAGCCTCCTCTGCCGTTGCATGCTTCTTCGGCCTAACACGCATTCCACTAGGCCCTGGTTGAGCGCCTTCCATTGCGTAACCGTCAGTACGCTTGATGACGTGGACGCCACAAGGACGAAGTGAACGTGCACCTCGGGCGCCTCGAACCACGTTTGAGAGATGACGCGATATTTTTTAACTGTGGAGCAATTTAAGGGACCGCCCCGTCGTCGTCTCATGTCTCGCGCTGGCGTCATGCAGGTCCCTCGTTTGATACACATAAGCCGAGCGGGATGCACGTTAGGAACGCCAGCGCTTGCTTGCCCGTGAACGCCAGTGTCGCTGAAGGGCTCATTTGTCTGTCCGAGCCAGCGAAGCGACAGCGAAACGCCAGCGTCGAGGGTTAGATCTACGGAAGAGAGAAGCGGAGGCGAAACGCCAGCGCCGGGAGTTGGACGCACCGCGCTCGGAGCAGAAAAACAGTAGAAAAGCAGTATAAAGGAGATCATAGAACAGAAAATAGGTAACCGCAAAACAAATCATATAATCACGAGAAAAGAACAGGAAAGGATAGAAAATATCACGTAATCACACGAAAAGAGCAGAAATAGCAGATGATCACGCGAAAAGCACTCAAAAGAACAGAAAAGAGCAGTTAAACACAACATAAACACAAGGGAAACGCAGGCGGATCAATACTCCGCAGTTTGTAGAGCTTGCCCTTGCATGGGGTGGAAGTGGGTTTGATTTTTGCACCGTTTCGTGACCACGTTATGATTTTGTTCAAGGCCACCGTCGCCTGAGACATAAAACTGCCGCCTTAATAAGGATTAAAATCCACTTCGAAAGAAGCTTTGCGCCCTTATTAGATACCTGCGCCAATCGAACCACCTACTTTCGTACAAAGCCACAACTTTCGGAATTAACGACTTCTTAAACATCGATCCCTTTCGGCTGCTGATATCTACGCTGAATATCTAATGCCATGAAGCATTACTGCGAACCTCATTGTTCAACTCAACGCGCGCGATGTGTGGCACTGATACTGCCTATACTTACCGATGACAACATGAGCATGCAGCCTTTTGAAAAATGGCCGGCATTTTTTTTTTTAAGACAGCCTCGACAAATCTCTTCATTGTTTTTGAGACCGCTTACCACCCTGCCCATCCGGCTCTTCTGCGATCACTTCTAGATCACAAACTCCGCCATGGCAAATGGAGTTATGGGCGTCTAATTTAAAGTACTAAAGAAACATGCATGAAACTAAGGCTCAAACGAAATATCGGCAGAGCGATAGAGGAAGCGGCATAGCAGTCTCCGTTCTTACGTTCTTGTTCATATACTCCCATTAGCGACACGACTCGAGCGGTCTTCGATTAAAAAATTAACGTTACACAGCCTATATAATTCAAACGCGGACTCTAGGAATCCAGGTGACGACACATTTATGAGGTATAAATATCATTTGCCATCAATAAACATAAGCTGACGGACTTGTGATAAAAGAGAACCGCACGAACGCTGCGCGGTCATTTTAAGAGAACAGAAGTGGAGCGCACTGTTCGGGAAGGAAAGCGCGCCTACAAGACGCCTCTCAGTGGTTCATAAATTATGCTGATGAGTTGAAACGAAAATGCACGCTAATGATTTTGTTTACGACGTGAACTGGCGTCCGTTAAAATGGCGAAGCTCAGTGGTCAAAGTGAGACGATTTTTCGTAATGAGCTGCAGCGGGTGCAGCAGGAGCCATAAGATGCTAGGCGGAGATATTCGCCAGCACAAATGGCTTTTACGATTTCAAAGAGATTGCGGGCAGGCTTCTACACAGAGCTGACGACATAATGCGCCAAGCGCATTAGGCCGTCAGCTGGCAACCCTGTCGGGCTGCAGTCATCGCTTCATTTCGACGTCGTATACGAGCTTAGCATGGCCTGATTTCTCACTTAGCTGAAAGCATATTCAGCAGGTGGGCGCTTCTGGGTATAGTGTTTGGCTTAAACACGTTCGCACGAAAGGAAACCCACACCAACGGAGCGTCGAGCAAGTCCTCAACTGTTTCACAGAAGATGTTTTTCCCGAAGGTGGAAGCTCCAGCCAACGCAAGCATCGAGCAGGGATATCTACGTGTCGTCTACCAGAGCGTGAGAAATTCGGTCACTGCTTGTGGAAACAGGGATACAAACAATTAAAAACATTGCATTTACAGACACATGCAACGAAACAACCCAAACAAAATATTTAGGTGACCCCTCAAACTAGTCTTCAGAAAGCTCTGTGCATAGATTCGCACGCTTTTTTGAAGAAAGCAATATTACAAAAAAAAAATTTTTTAAAACGCTGCTGTAATTGTTAATGCGGCATTTTTACTTGCAATGCCATTGAAAAATTCGTGCAGATCGGTGCCGCGTTGTTTCTTTGTACCTTCCTACGTACATTGCTTTCCTTATTACTTATTTTTCACATGGGTTTTCACTGCTACACAGTAAGCGCTCGGCTTCAGACATCCCTACTGCATCTAGATTATATGTCGTCGCAGATTCTATCACGAAGGAGGCTTGTCTAATGAGATTGCGCAGGAGGCCCGCAATGGGTTTAAATTTCCGAATGTACGCGAACACCAGCGATCATCACCATCAGTGGAACGCATCTTAGTGATAACATCTTGCTTATAGTTGGTTTACCTTCAGTATATGAGCTGAAGCAGCAAAGCTGAAAATAGACCATTTTGAACCAGAACACGTCCTGCAGAGTGTTTACTTTCCTTGTGTCCTCGTTCTAGCCGCGCTTTTCAGACTGATATTGTGCCGTCGTAGTGAATAAATTTCTTACAGAAAATGGTGTGAAGTTTCGTTAAAGAGCGGCGTCGTCCTTTCTCTTCTAGATGTTTCCATTCATTGTGGTTACGCAAGACGCGTACGGCCATCGCATGTCCGGACCTGTCGCCGAGATGCTGGCCCTCATCATACGGGGCCTTAACGTCAGGTAAGGACAGCAGAAAGAAAATGATGGGCATGTAACTGTGGACAATGCGAATGTGTATCTCGTTTTCATGCTCGCTAACAAACTAATCTTAGGAGAAGTGCGCATGTCTTGAGTGGCTCTACTGCGCCCATCTACGTTATCATAATAATATATATATATATATATATATATATATATATATATATATATATATATATATATATATATATATATATATATATATATATATATATATATATATCAAAGTAAAAATATATCCCTTGTTTATTCAAACCACTGCGCACACGCTGAACAAGAACTGTGGTAATCTTAAGCCTGTGTATGCGCGTTGCCTCAAACATGTGATTAGACGACCTTATAAGTAAGCGAACTTGTTGCTCTTGCTTCATTGTGAAGAAGGCTCCCGTGTGGGAACCGAAACGTCTTTTTAAGAATATATTTTTACTTTGGTCGTCGCTGTGTTTTCTTCGCCCATCTAAATACGCTTTTCTGTACTATCTATATGTACCCAAATATTCGGGACAAAAAGTGAGTATGCATCCATTGTCATGTTCAGTTAACAGCTGCCGCGTATTGCTGCTTGCGTGTGGTTCCGCGTGTTATCTAAGTGTCTGATACATTTTCTTTTTTTACGGTGTAGTAACAGACGTTAAGCTTAGAGCCCTCGCTTTCGTCTACGCTTCCTCATACACATTACGCCACATATTTATGATATACAGCCCATAATATTTTCGCACCAAAGCTGCTTGTACAATGTTCGTGTTTTCATCTTCGGAGCTAGGTTACCTCCAGCAGGCGTGAAAGGGTCAATTTTTATTTCATGACGTTCTTAAAAACCACTGGAATTAGCAGCTGACCTTTAATTTGTTTTTAATTATTTGCGCAGTCAATACTATTTCACATATTATGGGCGGCTTGATTGGATGTTAACAGGGATATCTGGCTCGCGACCAAACTTTGATTTACATATCAAAATGATAGTTACGAGCACTTTGATACTATACATCTAAACAAATATATGTTGGACAACATATAAATACGTTGTCCGTTTCACATCTGTTATTACGTGAAACTTACGAAATTGTGACCTCGTTTCTTCTATTTCCGAACTGCACAGTTTCATAATTGAGTTTTCTCGAGATTTCGAAATGTTGAAGAATTCAGAAAGCTGTGGAATAAATTTAAAAACGCTTCTGCATACTATATTTCAGTTTCTTCTAACACGCATGAAATCCCGTCAAAGCATCCGCAGTGGTTCTTATATGTGTTTTGAAGATGCGTATTGAATTCTCGTCACAAACAGGCCGGTATTGACTCTACCCCCGGACGGCCAGTGGGGGTACAAAGTGAACGGCAGCTTCACCGGAGCTATCGGCATGTTACAGAGAAAGGTCAGCGCATGCACACGGAATTGATTGATTGATTGATTGATTGATTGATTGATTGATTGATTGATTAAAAAAATACCGGGGTTCTTATGCACTTAAGACGACATAAAGGCGAAAGCATAAATAGCTTTTTTAAAGACGCACTTCTCACGGGCCTCGAGCCACGCTTGAGAGGGACGCAGCTTTTAGATGCGAAGCAGCTTTTGCGCTGGGCTCTGTCCGTAGTTCTATAGGCGACCGTCCGCTTTTTATCACCTACCATAGCCATCTGAGCGCGCGCTCGCGCTAAGGAGAAGTCTTCTTCCTCTTGTTCTTCGACCGCCTTGATTATGATACGTGCAGAGCACTTTAGGCGCCCGGGCTGCCGTATGCTGTCCTAGCTTGGCGTAACGCAGACAAAACCATGTGTGCTGGCACGCGCTAGCGCGTTCGGGCCTGTGTCAGGGCTTGGGTAAGACGCTGTGGCCTCTTCCCCTCACACTCTCTCAGCAATCATGTGATGGCGTCGGGGAACGAGATTCTGCAGACGCGCGATGAACCCGCGTGGCGTGCTCCAGCAAGAGTTCGGGACGAGTAACAGCAACCGCAACTACAGTGAATTCATGGTGTGCTCCACTTGCAAGGACGCGTTAACATCGGGCAAGGTGCCCGTGATGAAGGGAACTTTAAGTCGACCCATGCGCTGCTTCGCATCCCCGCACTGTTCCCTTTAGTGGGAGATGGTGTAATTTATATTTTATTTAGCAATACGAGCATCGCAAACACAAAGTGAACATGCGTCTCTCGCTCCTCGAGCCAAGCTTGAGAGGGACGCAGCTTTTTTATTTTATTCAGTAATACGAACACCGCAAAAACGAAGGGAATGCGCATCTCACGCGCTTAGAGTCACGCTAGAGTGGGACGCAGCTTTTGATGTTTTATTACCAGCGAAGCTGTTAAACACGGCGTCACTGCTCTGTAAAAAGTGATCATCATCAGGAACGGGCCCGTGCCACAGAATTTGGGCAAACTGCACTACTCGCCGCTCCTGCAATAACCCTGATGGCTGAGAGAACGAGTGCAGAGAGAGAGAGAGAGAAAGAAAGAAAGATATAAAGAAAGAGAAATTCTTGCAGGAAAAAATTCTTCACGAGGCTAGATTTGAACCCGCATACTCTCAATCCGAAGGCGAGTGTAGCAAGGGGGTGGGAAAGGGAAGTGGAGGAGAGATGCGATGGTGAGGAGGAGGGAGAGAGAGTAAAGCGGAGCGCAGGAAGAATGCGACAGAGAAATAGAAAGAAATGCAGAAAGATAGATCAACGAAAGAGAGGTAAAGAAATATACTGAGAAAATAAGGCAAACATAAAGAGGAAGGAAGCATCGTGTCGTCTAGCGACCAGATACCGCACCACCTGGAAACGCCGCGCAAGCGGAGTAGCTAAGCCCGCGCGCAGCCTCCGCTCTAGAGTGCATAGCCTGGCTGCGCCCGATCGTGCCGAGGGAGTCATAGGGCGTCCTCCCGAGGAGGAAGCCACGCATCTCAAAGCTAGACGTGTCTGTCGACGCCGACAGACATGTACGAGCGGCGACTGACGCGTGCTTCGCTGTGCCAAGCTTTGCGCAACTTCGTACAAACTTCCCGAATTTTTAGTAATACGAACACCGCACGGACCAAGTGAACACGCATCTCACACGCTTCGAACCACGCTTGGGAGGGACGCAGCTTTTTATATTTTGCTTAGTAATACGAACACCGCAAATATCAAGTGGACGCGTATCTTGAGTCAGTTTTTTGGTTTGCGCTTTTTCTGCACCGTTTTGTGATCACGCCGGATTTTTCACCTAATGACGCTTATAATTAAGGCTCTCTCCGTAATAAGTGATTGTCTGCAAGAAGACCCGGTTCTGTCAGTGTTTACAAACCACATACACACACGTGCAAGCGTCTGCCTATGTCTTCTTTTTTGTTGTTTAATTCTGCTGTTTCAGTTAACTTACATGCGTATAGTAAGCGCGGTTATCTGTGTACAGCTGCTCCTAGTCACTTCACATAGTGAGTTGTGAGCGCTAATCCAAAGAAGAGACTTTAGATAAAGCCTATATATTCATAAAATGCATCGGTATTTAATCTGATGAGAAGCTCAGTCGCACTGTATAGTAAGAAAAACTGAGTTTGCTTCTTGTTTTTTTTTCTTCAATTGCGCATTAATATCAGCTGTGTGGCTTGCTGAGCTATAGTTCGTGGTCAGTTATTTTGCGATAAATAGCGCAAATCAAACTAGACACGATGAACGAAATGAAGACATACACGGCGCTGACGTTTGCTTTCCTTTCAGCATCAGCGTTTACTTTGCCAGCGTTGTGCCATTTGTATGACATCTATCTCTTCGGCAATCGCGCCGAACAAAACCGGAAGTCACTTGCTAAGGCACACTGGGCAGGATCTCCGCGTATCGTACCGCTACCCGCAGGAAGTGGACCTGTTCATCGGTCCGGCAGGCCTGATCGCCGAGCGACTGGAGGCGGCCAACTTCTACCCCTACGTCTTCGGCTACTCCACCATACTGGCACCGCACCCACGAAAAATTGTCGACCCCTTCAGCTTTATCAACGCCTTCCAGTCCCAGGTGGTTAACTACTTCTTTCTGCTTTTGAGCTGCAGCAACTGCACTTTTAAGCATAGGCGTGCGCAGGTTTCCCCATCGGGGGGGGGGGGGGGGGGGGGGGGAGGCCGAAGGTTCATCGCAGCGCTCTCCCACCCTACTAAGTCAATGTATGAGGTAGATTTTGCGCCGCCCCCCTTCTTAGGTGACTAGAAGGGTCAATGTACGGGGCAGATTTTGTGCCCCCCTCTTAGGTGATAAGGCGATACGAACACGGTCCGATTACGCTATCGCGTTCTACTCTTGAAAGCGAAGCTCAGGCGCCCTCCAAGTTTTATTTTTATTAGTAGTCTACATGGAGAATATCGAACGATTTACAGCAAATGCCGTACTTTTGTGTAACTAGCATAAACTATAGGGAATGACTCGCAGGAACCCTTACGCATTCGCTTAAGACGACTCGAAGGCGAAATCCATCCTGTGTGGCTATTTTATACCGGACACTTTATATCGGTGTTCAGTGTTCACTAACTAACATGCACTAATTTACTCAATACTCACCTAGTTTGCTTTCATTGTCCTGAAAGAACTAAATATCACTTATTAACTGCCGCTAGTTGAACTTTCACTAGTGAACTCGCGCTATATTAACTCACTACTCACTTGATTTGTTTTGATTCTCGTAATATATATGCCCAGTCATGTTTTCACTTGCTTTAGTATGGCTTTTGCTCCCTTAGACGTCACGCGATATTCATTTCCTTCACTTCTGTCACACCGGCTTTTCGTTCGAGGCGACGTTCGCATAAACGCTTTCGCCTTAATTCGCAGGGCTAGAAATATTCACTTACTCTAAAGCAGCAGTTAGTACACGGCTCAGTTTCGAGCACTTGTTTCTGAAAGCTGGCGTGAATATATTTTCTTGTCTTTCTGAGGTCTGGCTGGCCATTTTCCTGAGCTGGTTCCTGGTGGCCTTCGTGTCAACCATCGGAGAGTCGCTGTTTTCCACGCTGGCTCCGGGTCGCGGCGTAGGTGTGCGTCTCGGTAGCTACTGGAACCATCTATGGGAATACCTGCAGTTCATGCTTCCGCAAGGTACTGCGCACATCACATCATCAGTGTAGTTTTCATTTTTCCCCGGTGGGGTGGGGGGAAGGCAATGTGCTCTTGCATTCTCTCTCTCTCTCTCTCATATATATATATATATATATATATATATATATATATATATATATATATATATATATATATATATATATATATAACATTAGAATAGAAGTTCTAACGTAAGTCTTGCATGCTGGCACCGCGATCTCAATATGCAGCGCTCCAGTGGGAGACTCCAGATTTATTTTTATCCCATGGTAGCTATTCGTTTCGCGCACGAAGCATAACGCACATGGGCAGCGCATCATCCGGAGGCCCAACCGCTCTCTTGCCCACAGACTTTCAAACCAGTATCACTTCATTATCGTCTTTTGCGATGCTGCTATTTGGCTTCTTGGGTGTTTTTATTTGCCATGCTTTGCTTACGTTAAAACATCCACCAGGCAGCGGAGAGTGGGGTAGTGCTGGCATAGGAAACTTTAATTGTATGACTGATTTGAATTTTAAGATGGCAAAAAAAAAAAAGAAGTTGAGGCCGCTTCGCACTAGTGGTGGTGCCAAGCCTGAAGGAAGTGGGACCTCGTTTCTCTCCATATTGTTCTGTCTATCTCCCCTCTTTCCATCTTTCTTTCTGTTTCTTCCCTTTCTCTCTGTCGCTCTATTTCTCGCTTCCCGTTTCTCTCTTTCTGTCTTGCTCTCTGTTTTTCTAGTTGTGCCTATTTATTTCTTTGCCTTTTATCTTTTCCCGTCTTTCTTCCATTTCTTTCTCTCTTCACTATCTATGCTTCACCCGTTCCCCTCCTCCTTTCACTCCTCACGTCCACTTCCCTTTCCAACCCCCTTACTATACTATGCTATACAAGGCCATGCCATGCTCTGCTAGCGTGCCTCGATAGCCGAGTGTTTAGGACGCTCGCCTTCGGATCGTGGGAACGCGGGTTCGAATCCCGCCTCGCCAAGAAATTTTTTTCGCCAAGAATTTCTCTCTCTCTCCGCACTCGTTCTCTCGCCCATCAGAATTATCGCATCCCTCGCCGGACAAATCGGAACATGTGTTCTGGGAGCGAATTCGAAGAGGCCGCGTGCCGGTTCATGATGATGATAATTTTTGTTCGCGACTAACGGGGCTTCTCCGAGCTTAAACAGGTACGCTGCTAAAAGAAGCGGGAACGAACAGGACCCTTCAAACTGAAACTGCCAAGGGGTGCCCAAGAAAGCAAGTCTCGTAGCAACTCTTTCGGGCGCCATTCACGATTGCAGGCTGCAACAAGCGCACCTCGAGCGAGTTCGGGCGTGTGCTGCTCTGCTTCTGGTTCCTGGCCATGCTCGTGCTCATGTCCAGCCTCGGAGGCGAGCTCAAGGGAAGCCTGCTCGTCAAGGACACCGAGGACCACGTGGACTCGGTGGACGACCTGCTGCGTTTTCCCGCCATACGCATCGCTGCAGAGAAAGGCAGCATCCACGAGAGATTCTTCAACGTGAGCTATATATGCCTAATAATAATAATAATAATAATAATAATAATAATAATAATAATAATAATAATAATAATAATAATAATAATAATAATAATAATAATAATAATAATAATAATAACAATAATAATAAATGCTCGAATTTTACGCCCCAAAACCACGATATGAATATGAGAGACGCCATAGTGGAGGACTCCGTAAAGTTCGACCAGCTGGGGTTATTTAACGTGCGCCAAACCTAAGCACACGGGCCTCTAGCAGTTTGCCTCCATCAAAATGCTGAGCTATATGCCTGGCTGCTCGCAATGTATGTCCTCAAAAAAAAAAAAAAAAACGAAATGCGCAATGCGTTCGTAAACCTGTTTACGTAATAGCGCGTGTTGCAGTAACTTCTGCAGACAAAGCTACCTATTAAAGCGACTAGGAAAATGGTCGAAGCAACATTGAAGAATGGGAGGACGGCAGCTAGTACCGAGAGGAAAGGCAGGGAGGTTAACAATACGAGAGACCCTACACTAAGGGTAAGGGAAAGGGCAACAGAAAGAGAGAGAGAGAGAGAGAGCACACGCACGTACGAAGGGGTACAATCTGTCGCTAAGGCACATCAGAATGACAGAAAGCCGAGCTAGTTGGTAGGGATTAATCATCAAAAAGATACGCGGAATGAAGAAAGGCGTCTAATGGTTGAGGCCTGGCATATACGATAAGAGTGGTAGCGCGTGCGTAAGCCAGCCGTCGGTTAGCTTGGATAAAGAAGAAATCAAATGCCTGAACAGTTATCTCTCACGTAGGCCCCCACGTGTGCCGGATAAAGACACGGAAAGATACAGTCAGAGAAAAAAAAACAAATAAGAAAAAGAGAGCAAGGCAGAAAGAGAAAGAGAGAGAGAGAGAAAGAAACGGATAGACAGCGACAGGTACAAGAAACAGAGAGAAGAAAAAGAGAAAAAAATAGAGAGAGAAACAAACCCAGCTGCGCTCTTCCTTCAGGCTTGGCACCACTAGGGCGAAACTGCCATTATTTCTTTTGTTGTCCTGAATTCTCTCTCGTTCGTACGCCCACCGTCCTTCTCGGACATGCACAACTTCAGCGCACTGGCATCCGATACGGAAATCGCAGCCTTTCTGACTTCAGTACGAAAAGAGGGCGGCCAGCGAGACGACTGCTGAAGAACTGAAAACGCGTGATCAAGAACAAACAGGCGTAGTGGATATTCTAGTTGACATCAGACGAAAGAACCGGCCACTCAACGCGGAGGATAGACAGCCCGTGGTATGAGTAATGGAATGATTACCGAAGGATGGGAGACGGCAGCGAGTTGGATGGAGCTGACGAAATTAAGAAGATATGGCAAATTGGGGATCATTGGCAGATAGGCTTTAGTCCTGCGGTGAACATAAAGTAGGCCGAGAGTGATGAATGACGGTGATGTTTATCATTAGTATTATTATTATCTTATATGCAGACATATCTTATATGCAGACATTCATAAGCACACGTACAAATGACATAGAAGGAATAGGGAGGGAGCAAGCTGCCATTGATGGGAGCACAACGCTTGCTTGCTCTCTAAAAGAGAGAGCGAGAGAGATTAAAAAAGAAAATGAGGGAAAGGTAGGAAGAAATATAACACCCGGTTTGCTACCCTATTAAAGCGGGAAATTGAAATCAGAGCGGAAAGGAAAAAAACAGGAGATGAAGATAGGAAGAAACAAGGAAGAAAGAAAGAAGTGACAGCAAACGCAGGCAAGATTAAAATAGGAACAATAAAAAACACGCCAAAAATGCTTTAGAATCGGAAGGCCAAGATTGTAAAAAATCTCAGATGTTCCTGCCTGGGTCGGAGACTTCCTTCTAAGGCAAATTACATATTTGAGCCGGAGTCGTGCAGGTAGTTTTTGGGTCGTCATAAAAATATTTTCCGAGCTATAATTTGGGGATAAAGAACCTGTAGTGGTGAAAAGTGGGCCGGGCATACGAAGTATTATCATAGAAAGCTAAGGTGAAGACGAGATATACAACCAACCATTATTTAATTGTGAAAAAAAGTGTACAGTTTGTGTAAAGCCCATATACCATATTAATTCGCACGACACCAGCAGTGATTAACCGCTTGATAAATGTTGACTAATGTCGGGTATTCGCCCTATAACAATAAAGACAATAGAATAAAGGAATACATGTACCTGACGAAGTAGCTTAGTGACTGAAATGTTGTGTTGCTAAGCTCAAGGTCGCGGGTTCGATTCCTGGCGACAGCATTTAGATGACGGCGAAACGCTAAGTGCAATAACATGTAGGTGCACGTTAAAGAACTCCAGGTGGTCGAAATTAATCTGGAGTCCACGACTACGGCGGGTATCATCATTACAGTATCGTGTTTTTTTTTTTTTTTTTTCCAGAGGCCGGCTCACCCGACGTTTCGCAGTCTGTACCCGCGCCTGCAACCAGTCCGGGGTTCGCTGACGTCGATGGAAGTGGCGGCCGCCATCTTGGACCAAGTGGAGGCCCGCACTCACGTGTTCGTCTTGCCGCTGACGTACCTGAAGGGTCTGCTCAACGCGCGCTTCACTGCCAGCGGGGGCCGCTGTCGCTTCCACGTGGTTCGCAATCCGCTCTCCCTCACCACGGTCGGCATGTTTCACCGCAAGGACCTCGCTCCCGACCTGAGAGAAGCTATCGAGAAAAGGTGCGCCGTGTTTGTTTTTTAACAGCGAAGCCGTTGAAGCTGACAGTAAGACGTCCGTTAACAAAAAAAAAAAACCTTGCTGCTCCGTTGCCATAGCAACCACCACAGCTGCGCGCCACCTGTGCTAAATATAGCCAAGCCGCCGCCGAGTCGTCGCCATAGCAACCGCCACAGTTTCTTACACCGTAGCTCAGGGACAGCGATTTCAACACATTCAGAGTGGCAAACTTTGCGCGTATTCCGGATCCGCCCGTCGTCATCTCTTGGCTGCCGCTTATTCGGCCAAGCACGCTGGATCCAATCGCCGCCGGCGTCGTGATTCCCGTGCTGCAGCACCACGAGCTGAGAATCAACGAGCTTTGCTGTGCCAAGCTTTGCGCAACTTAGTGCAAACTTGCCGCATTTTTTTTTACAACAGTGCAGTGGGTGCGCACGTCTGTGCGTTCAGAGGTAGGCGCCATCTGAATTTGACCATCATAATATAATAATAGTTCTTGGGATTTCCCGTCTTAAAACAGCGATATGATTATGAGAGACGCCGTATAGTGGAGAGCTCCGGGAATTTCGACCACCTTGGGTAATTTAACGTGCACATAAATCTAAGCACACGTGCCTCTAGCATTTTGCCTCCATCAAAATGCGGCCACTGAGGCCTGGATTTGATCCTGCGCCCTTCGTGTATGTAGTCCAGCACCACAACCACTAGATCACCGCGGTGGAAAGCAACAAAAAATGCCTGGTACAGAGAATAAATAGCTGTTGCGAGTTACTATTCACAGAGCCATGAATAAAACTATCAATGCCATCAAATCTGAACGAAAAAAAAAAAGAACAGTTCTGCATATCTGAGGCCAGGTACAAAATCTACGCGACATTTTCTGTACATGCCACAATGTATTTTCACTGCATACCCATCCGCCGTGGCAGCATAGCAAGGGAGCCGCGCTGCTAAGCTCGAGGGCGCGGGTTCGATTCCTGGCCACGGCGGCCGCATTTTGAAAGGGGCGAAATGCGAAGGAACACTCATGCACTTGGATTTAGGTGCCCATTAAATGTAGTCCACATTAAGCCGGAGTCCCTCAATATGGCGTGCCTGAATCATATCGTCGTTTTGGCACTTCAAACCTCAGCAACAAATGAAAATTAGTACTGTTAAGATAAGCACCACGTACATCGCTCAAGACAGATAATTGCACGGAGCACATTCATAGATAACATATTCATGACAAGACCGGATATGTCAGCCTATAGTTTATCGCCTAGCTGGAGTACATTAAGATTAAACTTATGGATATTAGATACAGGACCACTCACTCCTGATAAAAACACGTGGTCCATGTCCAACAGTGGATCTTCATAAAAAAGAAAAAAAACTTTTGTTCTTTATATATTCGCAAAAAAATCTCCGAGGTAAATAATTTTGTTTTCCTTTGAACATTCAGTGAGTTGACATCAATCAAGCCTTGTTATTTTGTACACAACCTCTGTTATGAAATGACAGTTGTTCGTTGCGCCTCCGACGAAACTGCTCTTTTTTATTTATTATCAGGGCATTCAAAATGTGCGTGCCTACTTGTATATTTCTTGCTTGCATAATTCTTGTTCCCTTTCCGAGTGACTGTATTGTATTGATACACCTGCGTCACACAGAGCGCCATAATTGGTGGCACCGCTTTTTTCCTTTTTTTTTTGTGAGAGACAATCGGAAGCCACCAAGAGGCGCCACGATCCGCTTCGATTAGATCACGTCAATTAAAAGAAATAATTAAAAAAGCTACCGCTAGCAGTGGTAAACATTAAAAAAGGTAAGAATCTTCTGAGGCTTAGCATGTCAACGCATAATGAAGCCACTACTTGGCTTTCTCATTGTATGAGAAAACAAGTTATAACAAATTAACTAAACCAATTTCGACGCAGTCATTGTAGAACGTATTGAATCACATCTATACTAATAATAATAATTGCCAGGATCTTACGTGACAAAACCACGATAGGATTATGAGGCACGACGTATGGGGGCTCATCGAAATGTGACCACATCGAAATATGGCCGCCGCGGCCGGCGACCGGCGGGTCAGCAGTCAAGCACCATGACGACGTGTTCACCGCGGCGGCTTATAGGCAGTCGATAATAGGGAGTTTTAGCTTGTAACGTATACTTCTTTACGTTACCGTGTTACCGGATACCGGATGGAATCTGCGCATGCGCGAACCTTTACGGAACGTAAAGGTTTACGGAACGTAAACTATTCGCCGGATAGGCTTTACGTTTACGGCCCTATCTCGCAAATCCACCTTCGTTCGTGGCTACTCGCGATATCCGCTTTGCGGAGACTCCAGCCGCCGAGTCAAAATAAGCAAAGTGCGCTCGATCACCTTATTTCAGCCGGATTACCGAGCCTAGAGCGACCTAGAATACCGAATCCGCAAACGTAAGAAGCCTAAAGACGCTGACAGGCTGGATAGGTGGCGCCATCTAGCGGGGCCAAGGTGTACCAGGCGAGCACAAAATTGTTATTGTAGAAACATCGGGCATTCTACTCCCAATGTAAATGCCTTGCAGCGGCATTATTACGAATGAGTTGCCTTTTTAATCATTTTTTCCCCTCAAGAACACTAAGCAAAAACAAACGTGTGCATGATTGTGGTTGCGCGAAACGTCACAAGATGTCGACACCATCGCCCGGTAACCTGGTATTGCTACACACCTTCGCTTATACCGGGATACTGCACACGCTAAAAACCTCTCTTATTATTTTGCCGCAGCGTAATTCAATATTATCTAAATTAAATGTAGTTTAAATGCTGTTATCATCACCACTTAGGAGTTTGCGCAAACGTAAAGGTTTACGTACGTACGTAAAGGTTTACGTTTGGGCAGCTAAAAAACGGTACTAAAACTCGAGTTCCGGTAAAACGGTAAACGTAATCCGGTAACGGTAACGTAAAGAAGTATACGTTACAAGCTAAAACTCCCTATTAATGCGTGTCGCAACGGGATAACGAATGCGCGTCGTCTTTTTTTTATTGCGATAGCAATTATATGGACAGTGTCGACGGATTTTTGCCGTCGCCGTCATGTACCGTATTAAGACCAAATTGATAAGGTCCCCCCGCGCATCGTAGGTTCTACCACGGGTAAAAACGCGCTAGCGGGGGCGACGAACGCGGCCGAAGCAGCGATTAATCGAGCCGGCCGATTTCGGTCGCTCGGAGGGTGCATGTGATAACATCACCCCGCTCGGGAGGCCTGCCGTCGAAGCAGACAGGAAACGCCCCGCCCGTCTTTAACGAGCATGAAAAGACGCGAGAGCGAGAGGGGGGGGGTGTCGCGCGAGCAGCAACTTTGAACTTTGAATCTAAGGGCGCGGTCGCGATCACTGGCGCGCGCGCTATCTCGACAGCCATCACAGCGGGCGGCTCGCATACCCCTCTACGTGCTGCGCTCTCAACGTGAAGTGACTATGCGGACAGAGCATCTCTGCCTGGAGCGGCCGTATTCTCTTACACCAGAGTTTTGTAGCTATGCGAGATCGGATACAAAACAGTTAGCTGCCAGCCTCACTTCGTATAACACTACAATTTGTTACCACCTGTATTTGCTATTTGTATCGAATAGGGGCTACGGAAGAGCCAGATACATTGAGGTTTGGATGAATTGAACCTCCTGCATAATAAATTTGTCTTCACTTAACTTCATTTTGCAGTGTACTGTTGCATACGATTACTTTGCTGGAGGCACTACCATGTTCGACGAGTCCTTCGACGTGCCGCTTCCCGCGAGCCACGTCTAAAGTATAATTTTTCTTTTCTCAGCACGGACATAACCGAGAATGAATTTGCACTGTATTTCTAGCCTGAGATTTGATTATGTTTATGCAAAAAGACGGCATGAATGGCTTCAGAATAAATAGATATTTAACTACAAACCAATTAGGAATGATTACTATAACATGCATAGGTTAACGTATTACGACATTATTTTTGTTGGAATAGAATATCGATTGCCTTGAAAAAACGTTGCATCGATTTGGCGTGTTTACAGACAGTTCTTCATAGGTGGCGTCTGAAAGGGTTAACACGAAAGTGTTCTATGCCGGGATCCACCACGGCTCCACTGACGCATTTCCGTCACGGATATGACGTTGTAAATTATAAAGACTACCATAAGGCAAAGAAAACTATAAGAAAAAGTTCCGTCACCGGGAGTCGAACTTACGACCTCTCGATCGCCAGCGCGCAGCGCGAAACGACTCCCCCACAGACGGCATGTTCTCTGTTATGCTAACGGCAAGCTATTTATGCACACCATTTGCCGGTGGCGGTACTCAGAGATCGGCGGTACAGCGTGTTTTCGTTATTGCTAGCGAGATGGCACGAAGGGCTCGAAGAGCGTGAAGAGCTCGCTTTAAAAGTCGTCCCCCACGCGGAATAGCGCGCGCCTCGACAAAGCGTGGTCGCTCGTGCGGGCGCTGATCTCGTGACCTCGGTGGTTTGCACGTCTTGCGCTCTGCCTGCAAGTTTCCGATGAGAGCACGAAGGTCACCTCGCTCACTGCAGCGACCGCTTTTGCGAAAGAAGCGCGCTGCTCCCACAGAAATAAGTTACAACTGTGACAGTTCGCGCTCATCCTGTGTATGTTTGTTCCGCGCGTTCTTTCTGCTTGAGCAGCGCATTGCAAGTTTTGAGCGGCTTGCCGTTCTTCGCGTAACATTACAATTTGATGCTGTAGCATTCATTCCTTGGCGCTTGGGGCGAAAGAATGCACAACAAACGCTCAACTACGTCTGTGAAGACTTTCGTGTTACACCGATTCCTGTGACAGAGGGATCAGCCATGTTTTTTTTTTGTATATCGCAGAGCTCGCTACATGATCGACAGCCACCTGTTCGAGCGCATGATCGACACCCGGGTGATGAACTACACTCGCTGCCTGCAAGAGGACGAGGACCGTGTCGACGCTCTCAGCATCGGCGATGTGCACGGAATATTCTACCTCTACCTGGCCGGCGTGTGTGCCGCACTCGTTGGCTTCGGCCTCGAACTGGTGGCGTACGTCACGCCCCCTCGCGGGAGAAAAGAGCGAAAGGGCACGAAACTGTTGGTCGTTAGAGCTCGCCGAGTTAAGTAGGTTAACGAAATATTCGTGGCGCAAGCGAACACAAGGAAGAAAAACGAGAGAAGACAGGATAGGGCGCCAGACTTCCAACTAGTTTATTTTCCGCACATCACCCAAATATATATATTTTAAGATACGCGCACAAACAGAGGGCGCAGCACATGCAAACCATCACACAGCACAATAAAAAAGCTATCGCACAGCGCTGTCTCAAAGGCATTCACTCTTGTACAAGGAGGTCGAAGCGACACTGACGCATCCATTCCCCTTCTGTATGTGATAAGCCTGAAGCACTTCACGTGCTAACGTTTCCCTGCTTCTTCCTATCACACGCGTTTCTCCGAACAGTGGTGCGCAGCAGCACGAAACACAATGAAACGGTAGGTGTGAACCCGCACCATTCTTAATCGATAATATATGCTCCCTATGGCGATCATTAACGCAGCGGCTGGTTTGGCCTATGTACCCACAGTCTGGCTAGACTTGCCCGTTTTCTCTCCTTTTTTTTTCTTCCTTGTTTTCAATTGCACCACAAATACGTCGTTAAGCTAGGCACCAACTCGCCCAACGTTACACTCTGCAAGAGTTAAGCAGAGATTCCAACGGGGAAGCGTAGTGGACAAGAAATCTCAATGACCTTTCGATAAGGAAACTGCACTGTAGTGGACAGGACCTCATTAAAATCTTTTAACCTCGTACTGCCTAATTTTTTGCACAAGAAGGAACAGCGTGAGTTGCGCTGGAGGCTTTCACGCGAGCTTAGAACACGCCAAGTTACTTCGACATTATTTGCTACCGATGGTGAAATTTGTGTGCTCGCTACGAAAACGAAACGGGCGTCTGCACTCCGAAGGTTTGTGTGGCTGTGCGGCATTATCTCAATGAAAGCAATCGATTTACTTGCCACACATTATTGTTATATTCATGTGTATACACATGTCTAAATAAAAATTAGGGTACTCATTTATTTATTTATTTCATTATCTATTACTAATAAGTGAAAAAAAAAAGCATTGTTAATACACCTTTCATCGAACACCAAAGCTTCTTATATAATTTTGTTAAGTTTCTATCCTATAAACTACCCTATTCTTGTGTTTTATAACAATTGATAAAACCAGTCTATTCTTGGCCAATCCCCCACAGTGGGTGTGAGCCACTGTGAATAGGTAAACAACAACAACAAGACGACGACGCGTTCACATCCGCACACTTTTGCATTGTATTAACTACTGGCTAACCAGTTAGACTTTTGCAGGAACCTCTATAAAACAGTCGGTATTGTCGACATGACGACTGCGGTTTGTGCAACCGAATGAAACATAGTCGCAAGATTTCCTAGAAGCGTTAACCTCTTTCGAGGCAGAGGACATTGTTTCATGCGTCAGAGATTGCGAGAGGTTGACATGTTTTCGTAGGGCGGCCAAGGATGACGTCAATATCGGGATTTTTATCTCGTCTCGGTAGCATTTACGAGCTCAGATTCGGTATGTCGGTAAACCCTAATAGAAAAAGAGGTCAATTGTCTTGCTTGGTGCTCCGCCTTTTCTTTCTTCCGCGGATATGGAGAGCGTGGAGTTGTCCTACATATACGATAATGTCTGCGAGTAATATTCAGTGACAATCCCACGGGAAGAATATAAAAGAAGGTAGATAAGTACTCACGAATACAGGCGAAAAAAATTGGCCGCGTATCTGCGTGCTTCGCTGCAAATGTCGTCTAAAGACGATAGAAGATGCGCTGCGTGAGATATGAACGCCATCTGGCAATACGTCGGGAAACGTGAATGCTGTGTTGCGGGCTGGTAGTCCCGGCGCAGCAGCAGGCAAGACCGGCGGTGACCAACGCGACCGGCGGGGACGCCAGCCAGCCCGAACACGCGGTTTGGCGCGAAGCGCCGAAGCAGAAGAAACGTCTGCACTCAACGAGTGCTCTCCACACACTCTTTTTATATTCACGTCGCCTGGGTAAAGCAGGAATGCCAGAGCGGCGCCCCATGGCACTCGTACAGTGCAATACTGAACTGAAACCGAAACACAACAATGAGCTCGCGCAGAGGGCACGGAGGAAGCCAAATTTCGGCGCAGTCGCATTTTCAGCGCAGCTTAAGAAACTAGGGTCTCTAGAATTACGTATCTATGTATTTTCTATTAAAGGAACACACCACCTAATACTTACCTAGTGATGTTGCGCCTCAGATATGCGTAATGTTCGCTTTTTGATCAACCATGTACACAAGTATGAACCTAGTGAGCCGTTCACGATGGCTGGCCCTTGTGCAAGTGGTTCAACTTTGGCCGAGAGGCTGAATCGAGGGACGTGCCGACAAACAGAAAGGCAGACAGAAAGACAGACCAAAATTTCTGCGTTTAAGTTCTCTGTTTCCAATTTTGGAACGGTTGTACTCGGAACTGCTGTCCTTTTTGTCGGAGGAATTGTTCTTCCTTGGGGAAGAGGAATTTCTACGGCAGTGGTCGTGCCGCTTCCTGTCGGTAGTTAATGGACGTGTGCGGCTAGCTTTTCATCTGACCTGGTTCTTGTAGCCAGGTTATCACACAGTGAATAGTATTGCGTAAAATCTGTTTGTATTTATTATTTCTGTGTGTGCATATCCCCGTAGCCATGCAGGTTCTTGTATAAACACATTTCATGCTCAAACTGTAAATTATGTAAATTACATATACCATAAAAATATGCTGTACATAATGCTGTACATATTTGCTGGCATGTTCAGCAAGTCATCTGTACTGTGTATATACATAGTCATGTACATTGTCTATATTGTGATAAGTGTGCGCATGCTAGTTCTTAGTAGCATGCATTAGGGACACACTGTGAACTTCGACATTTCTGTTTAAACGTTTTATGTGTATTGTGTTTCGTCATTTGTGTATGTTAATGTTCTTGTTGTACGGACACTGTTTCTAAATGTTCGTAACGTCCTACGATAAAATAAACTTTTTCTAAACAGTTCCCCAAGAAAGACTATCGTCTTTAAAAAAAACTGTTGCCGTATCTCCGAAATTGGCATCCGTCACGAGGAAACTGCAGGTGTACGGTACCTGCGATAGTGAGTTCCTCTACGATTTGATGATGATGATGTTCCTGGGATGATGGCACCTACCCACTCAAGGGGATCGGCCAAGAGTCGGGCGGATCATAGTCTGAAAATTTTAACAGCTAATAGACGTTACTGTATCAATTAGAATGAAGCTTTTTTTTATTATTTGTTTTTTTAATGAATTCCAGTTTTTTATTGGACCGTGTTATATAACCTCCCAAATGGCCAAATTGTTAATGTCATTACGACAATTTAAAAATGATTAGCGGTTGATGTGTCGAAGACGATTTGATTCGCATATGAATTTCTCTACAGCACTGCATATATTCCCATCCGAGTGCCCCAGCACAGAAGCCCCAAATGATAACAGTATAGTTGAAGTAAATGGCAGATCAAGGTGCCGCAATACAATTTCGATGGTTCGTTTTCTGAGAGAGGAAAAACGTCGGCATTCCAGCAAGAAATGTTTGATTGTTTCTGCCTCATTGCAAAAGGAACATGTAGGAGAGATCGCAAGACCAGCTCTGTGCATGTATAAATTAAGAGTTGGGATCCTACAGCGCAATCTTGTCATTGCTACTTCTATCTGCCTTGTTTTACACCATTTTCTGCTCCAAGGGAACTGAAGGTGTTGAAAATCTGGTGATGAAGCGAGACTAGGAGTAAGCAATGATAAAGCGTGCGCTCTAAATCTGGCCGCAGCGACGAACGCCGTAACTGGAAGTAGATCAAGGACTGGGCCTGCAAGGGAAGCCTTTGCCAATGTGTCCGCAACTTCATTCAATACTATTCCTTTATGCCCCGGAACCCAAACTAACCGCAGGTTTCGCAAATGCTGTGGACCAAGTGCGCGCAATAATCTTAGAGTATGGGATTCAGCTGGGGTTGTTAAAGCAGAACACAATGATAATGAATCGGTTACTATAGCCACTGAAGTTATGGAGACGGGAAGTTTACGCAGGGTCAAAATGACAGCTAAGAATTCAGCCAAAAATATTGGTGTATGATCAGGCAGTCTTACAGAAAAGGACCAGTCTAGTTGTGTGGAAAAAATTCCAACACCGGCCTTTTCCTCACACTGCGAAACATCAGTTGCTATCACACCAGTCGTGCTAATCTGATTTAAGTGATCTTGAAAGAGTCCATTGAGTACATTCCAAGGAAGTAACTTCGCGTTGTTAGGGAATATATCATCATACGTTATCGCCAATGAACTCAGTCTATTATTCATTACCATTACATCTTTAAGGTTTATCTTTAATGGGTCCAATTGCCGCTGTGTAAGAATCACCTGTGGGGTGTGGAACCGAGGCCACGAGACATTAAAAAACAGTTCTGGCTGGCTTATAAATACATATTGGTCTCGTCTTATCGGCGATTCATAGAGCCTTAAGAATGCTTGAACTGTCAATATTTTGAATCGAGTGCTCAAAGATGGGATTCGGGATTCCTTATACAGTGAAACCTCGGTGATACGATCACAGCTCATACGAATTTCGGGGTGACACGAACTTTTCGTTGGTCCCGGCCAAGGCCCATTGGCCTGCAATGTAATGGAGCACAGCTGTTGCGAACCGATTTTCATCCAGCGACGTTTGATACGAACGTATGCTACCGCCCAGGTACGAAGAGGTGCTGTCCGCCTGTCGCGGAAGACGCGCCAAGCACGTGCGAGCGCGGGAACGCAAGCGTGGGCATGCGCGCTGCACCGCCAAATCGTCAGAATCACGGTGTAAGAAAAACACTTTTCTTACGGTCAGAATAAACCTTCAGAGACGCGTCACGGCCTCCGAGATAATGTGCGCGAATCTTTGAGGCTCTTATGTGCCTACGTGTGCCTTCGCGTTTAGATTACAGAGGACATTAGCGCCATGCTTTTTTTTTCTAACGCGTCGACGCGGCCTGCTGTCGCTGTACTGTGTTTACACGTGCCTGCCTCGGGCATCAGACATCCTACGAAAGGTGGACGAGGACCGAAAGAAGGCGAGTACGGTCTTGGCGAAGGAGTCAGGCCTCACAACGTCAACATGCGCGACCGTTGAGGTCGCACTTGCGCGGCACGGCCGTAAATCTCCCAAAATCATCCCCAACACCTCCGCGATAACAATATCATAACACAGGACCGTGGTTCTGTAATTTTCTGGCCTTGATCCATCGCGTCAAAGCGCTTCTTTTGTTACTTTCGCTGCAGTACTCCGGTGTCATGCAAAAAAGCATACTAAAATTTGGAAGGGGCTACTGCTGTCACGGGTCACAACGCACCTGGTTCATTAATTAAATACGCGCGTACGGGCCGTATATTTACGAGTGCTGCTATGATTGCCGACATCTAAAAACTTAACTGACAATCATTCAGGGTTCTTCCTGACGTTGCTGCGGCCCTGAAAAACAATAAATGAAAATGTACGCCAGCCCTCTTTTGTCGCATGCAAATTTTCCATGTTTTCTGGTGATACGAATTTCGAATGATACGAATATTTTTGGTGGTCCCGTGAGATTCGTATCACCGAGGTTTCACTGTATAGAACTGCATTTGCTACAAATTTTGGTAACCCAAGGCACCAGCGAAGTGCTTGGCGTTCAAGCAAAACTAGCGGACTTAACTTCCACGCTGGTGCGCCGGAGAATAAGGCACATCCAAACTCCAGTATAGGGCGTATATACATACGGCAGATCATTATCAATGTGTCTCTGCGCATGCCCCATCGATGATTGCTAATCCTTCTGAGTATTCCCATCGCACGTGATGCTTTAGTCGCCGTATGTTCAATATGCATACGCCAGTTAAGCTTTCCATCATAAATAATTGGCCAGTTGCCCATGCCTGCCCAGTGCGAAATGAACTGAAGCGTACGAATGCCCTCTACCGACGATGCAGAAAACAAATGGGAAGCAGTACGCTTGGTATGGGCGCTTCTTTGAAATATTTTGTGTTGCAGGACTACAAGCGATCTGCTGGACAACGTGTAAGGTCCATATCAGGAATTGAGAATTTTAGAAAAATTCTTACTTCGCGAAAATTGAATTCCTAACCCGCGTTTCCATGATCGCGTTATTGTCCTTTCGTTGGGCTGTTCTAAACTGACAATCGCTCTAAAGAACATGAAAGACGCCATGCCGATTCAGCCCGAAAACAGCGTTCCGGGGACGGCCCCTGCCTAAAATAAAACTGAACGCTTATGTTAGGAGGCGTCATTGCCCAATAAGAAAGAAAGAAAGAAAGAAAGAAAGAAAGAAAGAAAGAAAGAAAGAAAGAAAGAAAGAAAGAAAGAAAGAAAGAAAGAAAGAAAGAAAGAAAGAAAGAAAGAAAGAAAGAAAGAAAGAAAGAAAGAAAGAAAGAAAGAAAGAAAGAAAGAAAGATTTATTTATAAAGACTTCTTTCCTGTGTCGTTGAATTCATATACCATTGTGAATATAACGGTGGATCTCCTTTGGGTTTTCCGGTAGTGCTCGTTCTTTGAAGATGTGCTTATTCCATTTTGACTCACGTATCGCTCAGCAGTGAGGGTGAAGCTTCGCTGCCTCTGATGGAGAACCCTGCGCGCGCCTACGATTACGCACCCCTCTTCGATATCGGCCGCCATAGCGCAGCTCGCATTAGTTCTTGTCAGGGCTGTGGCGGTGGTTGTGCAATACGTGGACAAGCTGTGTCGCTGTTTCTCTGATATCCTGCATAGTTCCATGTGGACGCGATAGTTGGCAAAGAAGAAAAGAAAAGCCCGGGTTCACGATCCACTCGGCAAGAGCGAAGAAGAAGAAGCTGCTTTGCGCGAACGTTGACGCTTTGACGCCTGCTAGCTAGAGGACTCCGCTGCACGATGAGCTCGCCAAATGTCGTGACGAGATACACCAAGGAGAAGAAAGAGCGCGAGAAGAAGAGGAGCACAATGGCGGCACAGCGTAAGCCATCTCTTCTTACCCGCATGGATGCCCGATAGGAATGGTATTGACTTTGAGCCAAATGAATGACAAGAAATGGTACCATTTGTGAATAACCAGAGTGCACTCAAAACACGAGGACACAACACAGGGTTTACGCTTGCTTTCCTCCTTGAGTTTTCAGTGCTCTGTGGTTATGCTCAGCTTTCTATCCTCCTCATCGAATGCTAAGCGTGAGAAAGCAGTCGCCAATTATGACGCTTATACACGTTGTTTCAGGTAACTATAGCACCAGGTATCACACACACAGACACACACACAGATATATATATATATATATATATATATATATATATATATATATATATATATATATATATATATATATATATATATATATATATATATATATATATATATATATATATATATAGGCGTGATCTGAGCCATACAGAGCACGTCAGGATATTTCTTCCAGCCAGCCAAGCTCGGTAATTAAAAAAGATTGGTGAATGAACTTTTTAAATACTAAATCTATAGCGAAAAATCTTCAATACAAAAGTTAGAGCGCTTGCTTAGAAACATCGGATTTTTCCACCTATTGTAAGATAACTCCCCTGATAAATTTTTCCAGCTTTTCTTTAAAGCGCGCGAATTAAAAAAAAATACCAGGTGACTGCCGCCTAACGCGCGACGCTTTTAGTGGCCTCACATGTAAGTTGAACGAATTATCAAAGGCTGCAAGAAAACTTGCTGTTGGGCTATAGTTGGTGCATGTTTACAAGAAAATTCGACGACGCAAACCACCGACGCTCTTTCCTTTCGCCTTTTCTTCTCGGTGGTATGCGTCGTCGAATTTTCTTGTATTAAAGGATGCTCCGCGCACAGCTGAGGCTTTCCTTTCTTGCCCCATCTTTTCAGCGCTGTTTTTTACACTCGTAATTATGTATGCTCGTGCGTGCGTTTTTATGCGTGCGCATATATGCTCACGAAAAATTGAAACATTTCGGGGGCGGGGGGGGGGGTCGAACCTCTCCAGACAACCCCTTCCCCTGGCTACGCCAATGGGCCATAGGTCATAAAATAAAAATGAAGAGAAACCAGGCAAGTCGCTGTATGTGCATCGTCTGTCTTATTTGCCTCACTGTGTTTATACATAACCCTTCCGTGGTCATCGTTTCACAACCGGCTTCTAACGTACCACGTACCGTAATTTAACAGCTAGGGGTCACGTGACCTGAGGAGAAACGTCACGTCATTGGTGGAGCGGCACATCCCTATCGACCATGGCTCTGGCAGCAGTAATGCTGGCAAAATAGTGGGAACCACGAAGCGGCTATGATGGCACCCCAGCGACACGCACCAACCACTTGTTGGCTTTTGAGAGTAGGCTTCGGTTCCACGGCGCAGACGGAAATAGCACACGCTCCAACAGTGCGGCTTAACCCATGCGCGCTCGCACATTCGCCCACGCGATGCACGTGACCGAGGCGATCGCGCCTATCAGAGTGCTCAGAGATTGGCGGCTACAAGAAAGCCGAGAAGCCACGACAAATTTCGGGAAATAGAAACAAAAAACGTTCGCTCTAAAGGGACGCTAAAGAGATCTAAAACCGATCTAAAACCGATATTAGTGAACTGCTCTTTCAAGATGCCAAAATCGCCACGCTTGCCGCGAGAAGACGATTGCTAGGCGAGAAAACGCGCAAGAAAAATTTAGAAAAATGCAGGTGGCGACAATACCTTCGAGATCCCGTACCAATCGCCGTGATGTCATAGGTTTTCGCGGTGCCTACTAGAGCCTACGTAGTTCCTAACTGGTAAATATGAAGTAAATTGTCCTCTGAGGGGGCCAATGCTTAGCATACCAAATTCCAGGATATTTCATTGAATTAATGTCGCCAAAATATGAAAAAAAGAAACACTTTGAAGTCCTTGACGTCACGTGCGGAGGTTTCGGCGTGAAAATTAAAAATTATTTTTGACCTTGATTTTTTGTTTATTAATAAAGCTATGGTGGTGAAATTAATGACATTAGAGCTTTCAGAGTATACTTTATCAGTTTAAAACTGATTCATCGTTTCAATTTAGTGTCCCTTTAAAACACAATGTTGTTATGACGGTTCTTAAAATAAATGGCAACCAGATTTGAATAAAATACACCTATTCATCATATGTCCTATGACAAACTTCGGCTGATTTTTTTTTCTTTTGCAGCACCTGCGCACCAAGAAGAAACAGGTGATATTATTCAAACGCCTTCGTACATTACAGGAGTCATACACTCACAAAAAGAGATGAGTCTCGTGACGTCCAGGAGAGCGAAAGCCAAGGGAGTGAAGCATGACTATGCTCAGTATATGATGGTAATCAATGCAGATCTAGTGAGTAGTGAGTTAATGAAATGTTAGTGGAAGTTGAATTATCGAACGTTCATTAGAGAAAATTAATTAGTCAACGCTAATTTGTTAAAAGGGTCATGAAGCGCCCCTTGGGCTGGTTGAAGAAACACATCCTGCGGAAAGCTGACACGGCTATGAACTGCTCTGCCAAATATTACAGTCGTGCGCGCCGCGTAATGGCCACAAGCGGAGCGCGAAGTTGCCGTTTCCCCAGGCACCCTCTATTCAAACAGAGGCCGGTTCTCACTCTCGTCGGTGGGCGGGGCGTCTGTCCGTTTACGTCGCGGATCTGTCAGTTTACGGCAAGAGACATAGCATGCTTATTGGCCGATAGCCGACGTAAATCGAGAGCGGCGTTCGGATCAGATGCGCTTCTTGCCGCGGGGTGCCGCCACTTGCCGGCGCCGCACTCCTCAGTACACGGTAGCCGCACTCGCGCAAGCGAATCACAGCGGGAGAGCGATCGCGTTTCATGACGCGCGCTGACGCAACTTCTTTCCCCCGTGCCATTCGTCCCTGTCTAGCTTCCAGTGCGCTCATCGGCACGAGAAAAGAGAGGAAGCGCTGGGAGCGTGCGCCAAACCCCCGTAACTCCGCTGATTCTTGACGGATTCGAGAAATTTTTGCGGCAATCGATTCGGGAGGCGCAGTACACTCCGGTACTGAGGTCATTAGATCATTACTTGGAAAAGTGGTTCATGACCCCTTTAACGTTGGACGTCGATAAGTGCACTCTAAAATACCACACAAAATGGCTTTCGCCTTCGAGTCGCCTTAGGCGAATCTGTAATGAGTTTTATTTACGGATGCTGCAGGTCTTTTCCATGAAGGACTTGGTTACACAAAGCGTGCGTAAACAGTAAATTAAAACATAACTTCGGGAAATGTACGAAAAAATATGAACCCGAGATCATAATGACGTGCACATCATTCGAACTGTTACTGATCTTTCGTAACATTTCTCAATCACTTTTAATACAATATTTGTGACTAGTTCTTATACATAAAACAAAACATTTTCAGTATCGAAATTCGGGATGTAAAACTGAAAACAAACATAGTGACACATTTTTCAAACGCCGAAAAACATTATGTAAAGTTACATCTAATGCTGAAAATACTACATTGCAAAAAGCATTTGAATAGCTTGTAATGTTTCTTGCGCAGCATCACCCAGCAGTGAAACACGTAAGCATGTATTACCTTCTGCATATTATTTTGCCCAGAGGTGGGCGCCTGGCTGACGCCAATGCTGGTGAATGACATTTTAATCGAACGTTACGTAGCAATATTAAGAGAAGGGAGCTGATTTAGACAGATCACGTGATACTTAAAAACAGATAAGTGATGCTTCATCGGTGTGAATTTCAAGAGAAGAGTGAAAACAGTCAACGAAGGCAGATTTTTATTTTACGAGATGAGATTAGGGAACTTGCAGATGTACAGTGTGCTCGGCTAACGCTGGACACTAATGTTTGCAAACGCGGAATGTGCCTTCGCCTTCCGGTTTGCCTTTAAACGTTATCAGATATGCGCAAAACAATAGGACACCTTGGACATCAACAAAATGATTAATAGAATGATAAATCGACCCATAAATCAGTTAACACAAATTGTCGTCTGTGGTCAGTAAAGCTGGTATAACGAGAAAAACTGCTAAAAGCTGCGACTTGGCTAAGCGCGGGTTCATACGGTATAATTGGGCAATGCGCGACAGTGGTAAACTGCACAGGCACGCTTGCATGAATGAAATCACGATGCATCGCAATACTTTTACTGCAACGGCGCGTAATGTTTCTCTGCCTTCGTCGCATTACTGGATCAAGTAAAGTTTTGATGATGCTTCGAGAGTCTTTAACAGCGAAATTTTTATTTGTGACTTTTTTACTGCAATTTGTAGATTGTGTCTGGTAATCCCGAAACCCAATCGTAAATGATCTAACGTGTCGTATAATTAATGCCAGCGTCGTTAATTGCGACGAATTTTGCATCACTTCGAAATGCCCGCCTAAAACCATAAGAAACTAGCGCCCCACAGCGGCGGAGCGCCTAAGACCACGTGCACTCAAGCTTTGGTGTGGTTGAAAAAATTGGCCGCGTATCTGCGTGCTTCGCTGCAAATGTCGTGTAAAGACGATAGAAGAGGCGCTGTGTGAGATATGGACGCCATCTGGCAATACGTCGGGAAACATGAGTGCTGTGTTGCGTGCTGGTAGTCCCGGCGCAGCAGCAGGCGAAGACCTTTGCAGAGAAACGTCCGCACTCAACGAGTACTCTCCACACACTCTTTTATTTACACGTCGCCTGGGTAAAACAGGAACGCCAGAGCGGCGCCCACAACCGGCAGCCTGAAGGCCGCCCACAACGCTGCTTTTTCATTTTTAAAATATTTTTTTTCACCTTCTTGGCCTTCTCAAAACTAAAGTTTTTCAACACCAACCCATGGCATTCGTACAGTGCAATACAGAACCGAAACCGAAACACAACAATGAGCTCGTGCGAAGGGCACGGATGAAGGCAAATTTCAGCGCAGTCGCATTTTCAGCTTTGTTGAAACAGCGCTCACTAGACGACGACGAAGTAAAAGAAGGCACAGGACACGCAGCGCCTGTCCTGTGCCTTCTTTTACTTCGTCGTCGTCTAGTGAGCGCTGTTTCAACAAAGATGAACGTATACCAACTCGCTCAAGCTTCCATTCTTATGCATTTTCAGCGCAGCTTAAGAAACTAGGGTCCTTAAAATTACGTATGTATGCATTTTCTATTAAAGGAACACGCCACCTAATACTTACCTAGCGATGTTGCACCTCAGATATGCATGATATTTACTTTTTGATCGACAACGTTCACAAGTATGAACAGCCGTACCAGTTCAAGACGGCTGGCCCTTGGGCAAGTGGTTCAACTTTGGCCGAGTGGCTGAATCGAGGGACGTGCCGACAAACAGAAAGACAGACAGACAGAAAGACAGACCAAAATTTCTGCGTTTAAGTTCCCGAAGAAAGACTATCGTCTTTAAAAGCGTAGTTTTCAAATCGGGGCCCCGCGCACGGTAAGAATGGAACGGTGTGGGTGCTTCGCGATGTTAAGCGCGTGCCTCCCCCTCCCCTCCCCCCAGGAAAAGAAAGCATTTCTGGAGCAGCCCAACAACAGAGCGAGAGCGGTGACGAACAATTGTCCTTGTCGGGTTAGGGTGCCCATCGTGGTATTGTGCGCGCCCCGCAAACTTCTCTGACGTCGACAATACTCGCTTTACTCGTGGAACGTCACACGGGGCCTCGGTCTACGTCATACCAGTGGCGATGTCCCGAGGTGCTGCCAACTCAGATGAGCACTCACGCTTACCTTAAAACCAAATTAAGATACCTTAAAGCTAACGTCCGGCACTAATAATACGTCAGAAGTGCCCATGTATACAGGGCAATTAAACAACACAAACGTACTGAGGTTTCAATTTTGGCGTCAGGGGTCCTTTTATATTCTCCTGGAACTATTGCGCGTTAGGTGCTCTCACTAACTGCCACGCCTGTTTACTTGCGTCAAGGTTATTTTAATTGCGGAGAAAAGCAAAGGCAGGGAGAAGTACATTCTCAAGTTCTTGGCCAGGTAAGAAACGCTTTCATTTTGACAGCGAAGTCAAAAATCAAGGTGATGTAGAACACAGACATGACACAGCAGTCTTAGGCAGACAGGAATGCTCCGAATGACACACAATACATCGCGCATAACGCAGTCGCATAGAATGTGTGCACTGTACAGGCAAACATGGTTTTTGAATACTTACTAATATTGCAGCGACTTCAGGATTCACGCCACGTAAGTATATAATGCGGAATGCATTGCAATATCTACAATCTTTTCTGCAATATTTCAGACGTTGACTGGATCGCTGAGGGACAGAAAATATCACACAAGTCGTACACTGCAAAGAAGTATAATATACGTTCTTCGTGTGGGAAAATGTTTTTTTTTTTTAAATCGGATGTTGACAGAACGCTTTACGAACCGAGCGGTGATCTAATTGAGCAACGGTGAAGAGGAACCCGGGAGAAACTACTTTACGCACGGAGCGCCTTTAAACGCATTTATCAACAAAAGTTGGTTAAATTTATTCCCAGCACTGAATTTACATTAGTCCTTTAGTACGCTGACAATACTTCTGCATACTACCATTTGCCACGTTAGTGAAATTGAAATTTTCACGTTTTGCCGAATACTTCATAAAACCAGGTTTCGTGAAGGGCTGCAACTTTAAAAAAAAAAAAAAAAAGACATAGTGCTGCTTGCCTAGCTGCTTCTTTACAAGTTGCGATGTTTTGTTTCTTCTAGCACACGAATCCTAGACTACAGGGCCAGCCAGTGTAAATTTTTAGATAGTTCAGTTATGTGGTAGGCAATGACAATAAATATTACTTACGTACAATTTGTCGCGTCGTGTTTCCGTCGGGCACCAATGCTCAACCACGAGAAATCCGCTGAGGAGCAAAGTCATTTGCCTGAGGGACCTACACACAATGGTGAGAAAAAGCGTCTTTAATGGTGATAATTCGCGCAAATGCATGTCAACGCGTACGTGACACTAAACAGAGGCACTTGACGAATTCAACCTTCATTTTCACTCGATTGCTGAAGAAACATTGGTGATTAGTTGAGAAAAATGAAGACTAAAATTTCCTTTACTGAGTTCATTTGCAAACCTTCGACCCAAATATGTCGGCATGCCATGATTTTCAACACACTGACTTCTATTTGAACGAAAGAAGGGGAATTTTTTCGAGGGGGCACGTTTTCTTTGTTACACACAAACAAGTTAAGCGAACAGGGTGTGTCCAGATAAGATCGAACACGAGGTCCCGGTCACCATTCCCGATATTGATGAAATTTACTGTAGGCCTAGGCATTACACCCAGAACAATGGTTTCGCAGTTAGTTTTGCGAAAAAAAAAATTTGTTCGCCTGAAAAAAAAAATACAGATTTTGGCCGCAAAAAACGCTTTTCCGCCAATTTCGCGATTCCTGAATTTTGAGCGCACCTAGGGAAAAAACGGTGCACTTCTTCCTCATAATATTTATTCCCCTTAAAGAACAAGTGAAATACAATCTTATGAGTCTATTATTTTCCTTGCTTGTCGAAGCACTTTTGACGAAAAAAATCACAAACTTGGCAAATTGCACAAAATACCTGTATTTCAGGAATTTATTGCTGCAAGCAAGTTAAAGTGAGGATGATAAAAATCGGTACATATTAACTTTGATACTTTCGCTTTCTTGTAAAATAATTTGCGGGGTTTTATCGCGTTGCGTTTTACTCGATAAGTGGGCTGAAATGTAAGTGATTTACCAAAAACGCCGAACTTTGAAAATGATTTTCTCAAAAAGACCATTTTTATTTTTTTTAAAAATTCCTCTGATTGAAGTCAAGGACGTCGTCTACCATTCTGCAGAAAAAAACGTTGCATAATTTTGGTTGCTAACATGTTATAGTGCGTCAAATGTGACCATGCCAGCCTAGCGTCCACGTCGTTCGTTATGTGCTGAAACTCGGATATAAATTGCTAAAAATACTTGTACGTGACATAATCACAAATCAAAAGCTCCACACCAACAAATGCACAGCCAGGTGTCATGGTTCAGCAAGCTTTGTTTTGCGATCAGCCGCTTGACAAACCCGCAGCAGCGGCCGCTCGATGCTGCGGGCACTCACATTACATGAATGCCGCTTCGACTGCGGATGAGCTCCGCTTGCGCGCCAAACTACGCTCAAAGGACAAACGAGAGAAGGAATGCACCACTGTGAAATTTAAAGGCCGTTAAGTGCCAACAAATGTCATAATATGCAACGAAAACTCTGCCGGCAATTTCCCAGGGAGCGCCTTCAATACAGCACGCATGTATTTTTCCCCCCTGCTGTTATGCCCGAAGCCGCAAAATATCGTGATAAACGCTCGACTTGCGTTGAATATTCTATCTGCGGACGCACAACAATACAGTATTGTAAAAGCGGTTCTTTAATGAAGCAAAGGACTTGAACACACTTCTTTTACAGCCGGCTGACACAAGTGTTCTGGCACGAGATGAACAACTGCAATTTGAGTTGTTCGACCATCGGAAGCACGTATGACAGCTTTCTTCAGATGTCAATGGCTTTCTTTTGTGTCGTATGTTGATCATAGAATGAACCTAATTATCTGTAGGCCATCAGAAGAGAGAAAGCAAAACATGAGCGCACTACTGCAGGCGCTCACTGGGAAATTGCCGGCAGAGTTTTCGTTGGAGACTATGACATTTGTTAGCACTTAACAGCCTTTAACTCTCAGAGTGATGCATTCCTTCTCTAGTTTGTCCTCTGAGCGTAGTTTGACGCACAAGCGGAGCTCATCCGCAGTCGAAGCGGCACTCATGTAATGTGAGTGCCCGCAGCATCGAGCGGCCGCTGCTGCGGGTTTGTCAAGCGGCTGATCGCAAAACAAAGCTTGCTGAACCATGACACCTGGCTGCGCATTTGTTGGTGTGGAGCTTCTGATTTGTGATTATGTCACGTATAAGTATTTTTAGCAATTTATGTCCGAGTTTCAGCACATAACGAACGACGCGGACGCTAGGCTGGCATGGTCACATTTGACGCACTATAACTTGTTAGCAACCAAAATAATGCAACGTTTTTTTTCTGCAAAATGGTAGACGACGTCCTTGACTTCAATCAGAGGGACTTTTAAAAAAATTAAAAATGGCCTTTTTGAGAAAATTATTTTCAAAGTTCGGCGTTTTTGGTAAGTCACTTACATTTCAGCCCACTTATGGAGTAAAACGCAACGCGATAAAACCACACAAATTATTTTACAAGAAAGCGAAAGTATCAAAGTTAATATGTACCGATTTTTATTATCCTCACTTTAACTTGCTTGCAGCAATAAATTCCTGAAACACAGGTATTTTGTGCGATTTGCCAAGTTTGTCATTTTTTTCTTCAAAAGTGCTTCGACAAGCAAGGGAAATAATAGACTCATAAGATTGTATTTCACTTGTTCTTTAAGGGGTATTCGGACGGGGGAGAAATACTCGGGGGATAAAGGCCGAGCCTAGTGACGTCAGCTCGTGAGGAGAAGTCTCCCCAAATGCCCCCCACTCACACGGACGAGGCAAACGGAGGGGGAGACCAGTGTTACTAGACTACTCTGGTTGCTTGCACCACCCGTTTGACGAGCTGCTCACGACGAGCTGCAGACGACCATGTAGCTATAGACTGTACACCCGCTGCCGCTCTTTGCAGGAGCAAGTGCAACAATGTGGCCAAACAAGAGCTCGAAATTTCGCTATATCCCCCACCGCCGGGGGATTGTTTGTCCTTTCGGGGAAAAGGTCCCCGTCTCCCCCGAGGAGGCGCGGGGGGGTCACGCCCACTCGCTAATCCGTGACGTCGCGGTTACGTGATCCGCAATCCCCTCGTCTCCCCCGAACATTTCTCCCCCGTCTGAATACCCCTTTAAGGGGAATAAATATTGTGACGAAGAAGTGCACCGTTTTTTCCCTAGGTGCGCTCAAAATTCAGAAATCGCGAAATTGGCGGAAAAGCGTTTTTTGCGGCCAAAATCTGTATATTTTTTTTCAGCGAACAAAATTTTTTTCGCGAAACTAACTGCGAAACCATTGTTCTGGGTGTAATGCCTAGGCCTACAGTAAATTTCATCAATATCGGGAATGGTGACCGGGACCTCATGTTCGATCTTATCTGACACACCCAACAAACAAATCAAAGAAAGCTTAGATGCCATTAATTGTCTTTAACTGTAGTGTAGTAGTTAAGACGTAAATTGAAATGAATTAAAGTAAATCACCCTTTCCGTCGGTGGGATCCGAACCCACAGCCTTCGAAGGACACGTTCGATGCTCTATTAATTGAGCTACGACGGAAGGCGCTTCCCCGTCTACATTGTTGTGTATTTCCGTAAATGTAATTGGAGTGTTAGTCAGCGCCGCTCATAGCCAAGCCGGCGAATGCGGAACACTTCCAAAGTGGACGAATTTGGAACACTCGTTCACTTTAATTCATTTCAATTTACGTCTTACAAACAACACTACAGTTAAAAGTGAACAGTTAATGACCCCTAAGCTTTCTTTGGCTTAATCGTCTGTTGGATTCATTTGATTGACTTCTATTTGAGCCATTTCCACGCGAGATGAGTTCCCGAAATTTGCGTGGCCGTCTGCTCTTGTTCTTTTAGAATGTTGACAATCTGGGAAGAAACACGAGGAGGACTGGTTAATTAAATGGCTTAATCAGCTCGGTGACACGGTTAGGTTTGCGCATCATCGGGTGCCACGTAGTTTGATCACCTAATAAAAGGTCTACGAAAGTGCTAAGTCATAGTAAACTATATCAAACTCTACAGGCCGCAGCACGACACCCCCAACCCCCGAATTAGCTAATAAGGACAGCTCCAAAAGCGTTCCGAGGGATGGCGTCATGGAAGTTGCTAATGACGCAGCCAAGCATGCAGCCGAGCACGCAGCCAATGCTAAAGCTAAGTATGTAGCCAAGGATGTGGCCAAGGAGGTAGTTCACGATGCAATCAAGAGCGACACCGCTCCTACGACAGACAAGAACACCCCCGTTCGGCAGGATCCAGAAACCAAGCCGCAAGGTACGTATGTTTTCTGATTGATTGCTTGATGGAATTATTGATTGATTGATTGATTGATTGATTGATTGATTGATTGACAATGATTAATAACACAAGCGCGTCTAGGCCACATCAGCAGAGCGCCATAAAATTTTCTATTTATCCTTGACCAGGTTAAAAAGAACAAAAAAACGATGATTTCATACTGCAGTGGGTCAATAAAGGTAAAATAGGTGGCCATGGTGAAGTGATGGGTATACAAGGCAATGACTGACGTGAAAAATGCAAACAAAAATGACGTGTGAATACAAAATGGCAGGCAGCCTCATATTTGCACTAGCTTGGCAGGTGTTACGAGGCTGGAACCACTACATTTTAGTCACTGCTGACCCACGTCTCAACGCGCAGTACTCGACTGCAAATTAGGTTGAAAAAATATGTACTTAAAATAATTGATATCGAAGAATTGAAAAAGTGGAACGCTCTTTTGTACGAAAACACAGCGCTTCGGACTGTTCCGTCGAATGTTCAGTGGTGGATTGTCGAGATTGCGTATAGAGCTGTAGAGGCGCTTTCGCAGGATGCTGTAGTATTCTTAAACGAGTGCCCGCACTGAAACTCTTTTGGGCGTGCCCAGGAACTAAAGAATAAGTGTCATTGCACAACTACCCACCGCGGAAGCTTAGGGCATAAGATATCCCGGAGGTGGGGCATTATCTGCTAAGCTAGCACAGTGCATGGCTGAAAAAACCTTTCAGCACATATCACGGCTAAAACATATTGTGATCACCATGTAGACGTTTGTGATCCACTGGTCCTTATGAACACCTCCAAATAGAACGCTCTTGTTGTCTTTTCTTTCCTCATCTCTTTAATAATTGTGACTCTTGGCCATATTTCCCACACCTATTTGCCCACTCAACTGTAGGGTAACGAACCAGATACTCACATTCGATTATCCTTCCTCGCATTTCACCCGCCTACCACTCTAACCGCTTCAAAGCGCTTCATTTATTATCACTACGGGTGAGAAACAGCGCTAAAAAGACGGGACAAGAAAGGACACTAGACGACGGCGCTGACTAACAACCAAATGTGCTTTATTCCTTCAGTCAGCATAAATATACTTCACCACTAACGTAATGAAAAAACAGAAAACTCAGCCTGCGCAGAGGCAGTAAGGCGATCAACGAGACAAGAATTCTATCTCCTTCGGAAGGAGGGAAATCGAGGGGAAGCTTACACATGCCTCGCCGCTATTGTAGATGTGATAAGCTTCTGAAATGAGGCGCGCGCGCTCGTCATGGTATTTTGACAAGAAAGTGGCATTGTTAAAAGATGGATGGCAACCGCAACTGTTACAGTGAAGAGATAACTGACTATCTGTAGCTTGTTTTTGTACCTTGTTCAAATGCTCGCGCATGCGGTCATTAGCGCACCGCCCCGTTTGCCCGACATAGTAACGCCCGCAAGAAAGTGGAATCTTGTATACAACTTCTTGACAACATTCAACAAACTTCTGCCTGTGCTTCTTAGTGCATCTTCTTTTCTTCTCTTCTTCTCGGTTGACTTGCTGGCACAGGCTACCAAGCTTATTTTGGGCAGAAAACAACAGCCTAACGCCTGCCCTGCTGACAACTTTCTTGAGATTGTGCGCGACTTTGTGCACGTACGGAATAACCGCAACAGTTTGCTTCGAGTTTTTCTCGGATTGCACAGCCGCTGAGCGCTTGTTTTTAAAGCCTGCTACGAGGCTTTCGGCAATGTTAGTCAAAAGCGTTGCTGGAAAACCTGCGAGCTTCAGGCGTGCTACTTGTGAAAGAAAACTTGCTTCAACTTGGTGGTCACAGGACCTGTCTAGCGCCGCCTTCATGCAAGCTCTTGCAATTCCGCGTTTAACAATCTTCGAGTGCGCAGATGAAAAAGGGAGAAGGCTCTTTTGAGATCTGGGCGCATAACTCCAACATAAATGACTATTTGAGAACGAGAGTTCCAAGTCTAAGAAGCGCAGTTTGCTGTCTGAGGGATGCTCAGTGGTAAGTTCAAAAGAACTTAATTCCGTGAGGAACACAAAGTCGCGCACAATCTCAAGAAAGTTGTCAGCAGGGCAGGCGTTAGGCTGTTGTTTTCTGCCCAGAATAAGCTTGGTAGCCTGTGCCAGCAAGTCAACCGAGAAGAAGAGAAGAAAAGAAGATGCACTAAGAAGCACAGGCAGAAGTTTGTTGAATGTTGTCAAGAAGTTGTATACAAGATTCCACTTTCTTGCGGGCGTTACTATGTCGGGCAAACGGGGCGGTGCGCTAATGACCGCATGCGCGAGCATTTGAACAAGGTACAAAAACAAGCTACAGATAGTCAGTTATCTCTTCACTGTAACAGTTGCGGTTGCCATCCATCTTTTAACGATGCCACTTTCTTGTCAAAATACCATGACGAGCGCGCGCGCCTCATTTCAGAAGCTTATCACATCTACAATAGCGGCGAGGCATGTGTAAGCTTCCCCTCGATTTCCCTCCTTCCGAAGGAGATAGAATTCTTGTCTCGTTGATCGCCTTACTGCCTCTGCGCAGGCTGAGTTTTCTGTTTTTTCATTACGTTAGTGGTGAAGTATATTTATGCTGACTGAAGGAATAAAGCACATTTGGTTGTTAGTCAGCGCCGTCGTCTAGTGTCCTTTCTTGTCCCGTCTTTTTAGCGCTGTTTCTCACCCGTAATCATGAACCAACCAGCCCAAATGCGTACCCTTCTACAGTTCATTTATTATCACCCCAGGAATATTTCCAGGAGGCTGTTAGTATGCCCACCTCGCAAGTAACATTCTGTATCGAACCTTTGATGTAAATAAATAAAAATAAATGAAACCTCACGCCGTGATACACCAGCTGTAATGCATAGTTACTTCGCTTTCCTGTGAAACGTTACGGCTCAGTGCACGTGTATAACCCCGTGTATACTACAGTATATTATCACCGCTGCACTATTAACGCGATAGCGTTGAAGTGCTCGTTTCGCAGAAATGCCGGCGTCGGCGTCGTTGGTTGTGAGCGAACGTTCGAGGTAGAAGAAAATAAAGAAATAATAAAAAAATCTTCCGTACGAGTGAGACCGGGGTTTCAAACCTGTGACCCCTCGCTCCGTGGCATGATGCGTTTAGCCGCTCGGCCATCACGCATACATCCTCTAGAATACTAACGGCGAGCTATTTATACACACTATTTACCGTTGGTGGTACGCACATCTCGGAGGCTCTTCAGCGACCTGACTATCACCCGCGAGATGACGCAAAAGGCCCACGGGCGCGCTTTTTTTTTCACTGTGCAGAAGAGCGCAGCCTCTCCAGCTCTGCTGCGTGCATAGCAAGCCCTTACGAAAACATCGCACGTGAGTCGCTTTTGCATTATGCTTGGATCGGGACTTAAGATGTTACCGTTGAACACTCAAATAAAAATGTTTAACACTCTAAAGGCGCGACATTTGAGGATGATCTCATCGAAAAACATTGGCAATATCCGCACTCGCTGAACTGACTTTGATGAGGTTTGTTATATTTAAAAGAATTAAGATAAAGTGACTGCTGAATTGTTTAGGTCATCACCGCAAAGGAAAGCCAGAAGATAAAAAAAAAGAGCCAAACCTGCTTATGCATCGAGCTTCTAACTCCAACGCAATGAAAACCAACAGAAAATGAAGCCAAGGAAGTCATAGGGGAGGGTAGTCTTTTACCTGTATTGTAAATATGACATAAATGTGAAGAAATTAACGTGGATAACTGCCACTTGGGCGTGTTGGTATAGGTTCATAATGAAAAAAAAGCGCAACTTGCACGGAGACTATGAAAGCGCACCGTCCTGTGGTCTTCCTTTCGTAGTCTCTGTTCAAGTTGCGCGTTTGCCATTATGAAATTAAAGTGGACGAAAAGACAACTTGCCGCGGGCAGGGACCGAACCTGCAACCTTCGGATAACGCGTCCGATGCTCTGCCAATTGAGCTGATGGCGGTCGTCCTCCCGCCCACTTTATTGGGCACGTACACCCGAGAGAGTCAGTCAGCGGCAGAGCATCGGATTCGTTATCCGAAGGTTGCAGGCTCGGTCCCCGCCAGCGACATGTCTTTTCGTCCACTTTAATTTCTTCACATTTATATCATGATTACTACAGTACAGTTAAATGACTTCTTTGGCCTCATTGTCTCTTGGTTTTAATTAGGGTTGTGTCTAAGAAAGAAAAAAAAGGACCCTCAGATTCCCCTTCTTTCGTTAACTCTAACTCAGTAATATATCGGCATAAAAACTAGTGACCTGCGCTTAATCTAACATACGAAGAGGAAAAAATATTTATAATTGTTGATTGTATTCAGAAGGATAGACTGTTGGGCGAGTTGGTAATTCATTCTGGAAACAAATAGCACGAAAAAACGTGGGACTAGTAGAAGCTGAGTAGAAGAAGTGATGTGCTTGTCCTGTTGCTTTCTTCTACTAGCCCCACGTTTTTTCGCGCTGTTTCCTGATTGATTGTATTAAAGCACGACATCATGAGATGTCAAGAAAAGTTATGATAAACAGACGACGAAGCAATGGAGATAATACAAGCCAATACGTATAATACTAGTTTAAACTGTCGTTCACTTACGTTAACTCGCGAATAAAAAAGCGGGCACATTTGTCTATAAGTGAATATGGAAATTCCCTATTGCTTAAAGGGACACTAAAGTGAACCGATGAATCGATTTAGATTGATAAATTGTACTCTAAGAACTGTAATGTCGTTCATTTCTCCATCATAGGTTCATTAATGAAGGAGAAAATCAATGTCAAAGTTTCATTTTTAAGTATCGAGCCGAAATCTCCGCGCGTGACGCCACGAATTTCAGAGCACATTTTTCGTATTTTGACGGCATTGGCTAATCGAAATTTCGTGAAACTTGGTATGTTAAGTCCATGGTCCCTTCAGAGGACAATGTAGTTCATTTTTGCCGATTGGGAGCTACGAAGGACCTAGTATAGACGCTGTCAAAATGCGTGAAGTCACGCGTTTGGTGCGGGAATTTCGAGGTGGCGTCGCCACCCGAATTTTCTTTTTGCGCGTTTTCTCGCTTTCTAAGCGTCTTCTCGCGGCAAGCGGGGTGATGTTGGAATTGTGAAAGAGCGATTTACTAGTATGAGAAAAATTGTTTGGCTCTTTAGTGTCCCTTTAATAGCCGTTTTACTCGTTAACACCGATATAAATACCGTACAATGTGTTCACATGTGAGAGGACAGCACTGAAGAAGTGACGTACAAAAATGAAGTCGAGATAAACTGAAGTTCTGCCCAGGCAATCACGCTTTGGCCATCAAATGGCCCTTGTGTCAAAAAACACAATATGTCGTCATTGCCATCAACGCTTTACATGAAAAAAAAGAGGGAAAAGAAGCTTTCACACGATAACTTGAGGTAAACAATCTTCCTTTACCTTTTGCAGCAGTTGCATTGCTTTCCATAGGAGGTAAGTGAGTTCTTTTTGACGCCTCAGGTATAAACGAAGCAATAACATGAGCTGTCCCCGAGGTTTAGAGAGCTGATGTTTTACTCGAAGCGTTGGTTTAAGTAGACGGCGTGGCGCGTAATAATCGATGGTCTACTTGAGCTATCCAATGAGGGCCAAGGGATGGAAAGCGCGGTTAAGGGGTTTTTCATTTTTAACACGAAAGTGTTTTATGCCGGGGTCCACTAAGACTTCACAGACATGTTTCCGTCGCGGATATGACGTTGCAAAATGTACGCTAACAGATGACAAAGAAAAAAGTAGAAGAAAAAGTTCCGTCGCTGGGAATCGAACCAACGACCCCTCGCTCCACAGCGCGCGGCGCTAAACGACTCGGCCACAAAGCGTGCGTTGTTCAGCACTAACGGCGAGATACACCATTTACTGCTAGCGGTACTGAGCTCGGTGGCACTGGTCTCATTATCACCATCGAGATGGCGCGAAGGGCGCCCTTTAAAGGTCGTCACCCCACTCGTTGCGATGCGCGCGTGCTTCCTACCACTACTTTGCCCTACAGGACGTGGTCACCCATGAGCGCGCGCGCTTATCTGGTGATGGGGGCGGTTTGTTCGTCTTGTGCACTCACCGCAAAGGTTGCGTTGAAGTTACAGAGCGCACGAAGGTCACTTCGCTCGCCGCAGCGGCCGCGTTTGCGAAAAGGGCGCGCTGCTCAAACACAAAAACTAACAGCTGTGACAGTTGTTAGTTCGCGCTCGTCCTGAGTATACTTGTGAGCTAGTTTCATGCGTCCTTCTTTGTGTTTGAGAGTGATATAGCTACCAAACACCAGGTGACATTGTACAAGCTCTCATATATCAATGCACAATAAACGCTCAACTACCTCTGTGAAGACGCGTTTCACTTTCGTGTTATACCGTTTGCTATGACGGAGGGATCAGCCATGTTCTTTTTAAATTTCTTAATCGATTTTGATTAAACTTGTTGAGTTTATGTATATTCGTGTGCTTATTTCAAATAATCACTTATTTTCTAGTATAGCGTGTAGTTTTTAAAATGTAAATAATTTTATCTGCCTACTTGGGAGCATTACTTTTCCTAAACTGAGGGAGTTACAAAGTAAATCAGACTATGACAATAGTTTGGAATAAAAATTGTGTGCAGTACAGCAAAAATATTTGTTCTAAACCCATTTGAACAAAAGTTCTCGTGTGTTGAACATTCGCGAGTGAGTCAACGCCAAGCTGGAATTTCGCTCACGAATCTTCGACATACCATAACTTTTGTCCAAATTAGGGCATCCATTTTTTTGTACTGCACACAGTTCTGATCCCAGACTATTGTGATATCCCGATTTACTTTTTAACTCCTTAACTTTAGGAACTTAATGCTCCGAAATAAACAGAATAAATTATTTATATTTTAAAAACTACACATTGCACTAGAAAAATAACTGCATCTTTGAAATCGGCACATAAACACATGTAACGCCAGCAATCATGTCCACAGCAACAAAATCAATCAAGAAATCTTTAAAAATCTTAGTGCCATGTCACTCCTCTAGGACGGCAGAGAACTAACTAGTTGGTACTATGAAATTATAAAGATCACAGTGATGACATGATGGAAGTTAACATAAGGCAGACAAGGCAGGGATATTTAGAGAGCACTGGAAGCGGGCATTATTCCTATAGCATATATTAATGAACAGCGGTGATTACAGTGATAGCTGCGTCGACTATGGATGGAAATTATGTCGGTTGATAAATGTTATATCGTGACACTGACGTGGAAGAGCGTTATACTGGCACAGGCGCAGCGTTCATTGTTCTTTTAATGTCACAGATAACCACTTTGATCTTAGTTCATTTCAGTTGATTCGTTGATTGATGTCTGTTCTCGATCAGATACGCGGGAGTTATTCCTTGAGCTACGTTATTTTGCAGGAAAAACTGTTGAGTTGATTACACCAGAACGTAAGTATGAAAGCGAACATGCTTGCGCACGTAAAAGAAGTCCACGTCCGCTTTTGTCTTTAAGCAGATGTTGGTGTTATGAAAAAAAAATTGATCAGGGCGTAAGATAAATATTACCAGCCTTTGATGTCGCTAGATGATGAGTGCGTCAGTGTGAGCACATTACCTCGACCAACAAATGAAATTAATGCAAGATGAGTTGCGCTTAAATCTAAAATCATTAGTTTTTCACAATGAATGAGCGTAGTGCGGGAACCCGCACTCCGTATGGTTGACCTTCAGAATTAAGGCGAAAGAATTTGTATTTAGTCAAGATGTACTTTTGGGCTAGTTGGTTCATATTCGCAGTAAAACAGCGCCGGCGAAGGCAACAGACCAGATGAGCAGGAAGACACTGCGCTTTTGGTGGTCGCCATGTACCGTATTCTTAATTCTGCCCTCAACTAAGATTACCCGAAATGGTGCAGCTCAGCCAGCATAGCCAACTTTAATAATAATAATAAGAAGAAGAAGAACAAAACTTTATTTTGAGGGAAGGGGTAGAAAATGGGGAACTGGGGAACATGTTGGTTAGGGCCCCAAGTCCAGGGCCCCACTGGCTTGCGCCGCTCGCCTAACTTGACTCAGAAGCGGTAATTACACTTCTGGGTCCGAGCTGGCAAGTTGTGCCTCCCACTGCTCCGAACTTCATACAGTGTTGTTGCCTAAAAATGAGTTTAAATACGCTGGCTTTTGGTCACACGCCCAAGAGATGTGATATAAAGTTAGCAAACCACCGCACCACGGACAAGCGTCCCGGTACAACGTGGGATATATTTTACTGAGCCGCGATAAATTTGAAAAGACCCCCGTCTGCACCTTGCGGAGATCCGTAGCGTCTTTATCTGGAGTTTAACGTCCCAAAACCACGATATGATTATGAGGGACGCCGTAGCGGAGGGCTCCGGAAATTTCGACCACCTGGGGTTCTTTTTAACGTGCACCTAAATTTAAGTACACGGGCATCAAACATTTTCGCCTCTATCGAATATGCAGCCGCCGCGGCTGGGATTCGATCCCGCGACCTTCGGGTCAGCAGTCGAGCGCCATAACCACTGGACCACCGTGGCGGGGCTTAGCCGACTTTCGACAAGCGCTATCGTCAGGGCAAGAATCAACTTCTTTATTTTGTGGGCGTTCACAAAACCTCCTTCTCATAGCCCCGAATGGGAGATGAAAATAAGCGGCTGCGTAAATCAGAATGATAGAAATCAGAGTCCGAAAGCAGATTGTTCAGTTGTGATTACGAGGAAAATGAGATGGCAATGGTTGCTTTGCCGGTCTTTCCGATGCGTATCCAAACAAAGCGAGTAACAGCGCGAACAACGGGAAAGTTTGAGTTGATAGTCAGCGCTTTGTCCGCCTCTGCCTCGTCCCGCGCCGTTTTCTTTGGACTCTAGCGTGTGTAGTTCATCCCACCCCCTTCCCCGAGACACCGGTCAAAGATCGGCTTCACGTTTGAAACCGATCTTTTGTTAAAGAATGCGCTATCTTGTTTAGACTATTCGTAAAATAATTCTAACCGAAATATTTTATTAGGAATTTTTACAGGGCCCTTAAGTCACTCCGAGTTCAAAGAAGAGAGAGTGGTTCTTTCTCGCCTTCACTGCACTTCGTACAGGCGCTATCTCCTCCTCGCCACTTATTTCTTCGTAAAACACGTGGACATTGTCAGCAGGGAGCGTTGAGGCTGTCACTATTTCGTGCTTTTTGGCTACACGCTGTTATTTCCGCTTGCGCAGTCGAAAATGCACAAAACGAAGTGAAATCAGTTGATCGCGCACGATAGTCGTGCGAGGAAAGGCAGAACTGGCGTGCGACTGCATGGCAAACAGTGTACAAGATAATTCACAGCCGATATCTTTCGTATGTAGCCCAATCGAGAGCTTACGTCCAGATGACGTCACGTGAACAGACTGCTGGCGTCACGAATTGTGCCGGAAAGACGGGAAACGCCAGGACAGAAGAATGCGCTCGTTCTCTATATTTTCAGAGGTTGTTTAGGGTCCCTTTAAGGCGTAATATTTGATGCTGACGAACAGAAAGCCTCACAAGGCATTACAGTAATTTCTTAGTGGGTGTCTAAAAGCCAAGCTTACAACAGAGGCCAATAAAATGGGACGTACGCTAACCTACGTCTCTGTCGCTGTTTCAGGCAGGAGAAGCTCCGGTGCGCACTACAGATCGGAAGGTGCGTAAATCTACACGTTTTTTTTTTTCTAGTCATCAGACTTACCACGTTCACATCTCGTTCGCCTTTTCACACGAAGAAACAGACAACGTCCTTCAAATAAACTCATCAATATCATGGTTATGTTGTGGCGTAATGCAAAAACAAAGATATATTTTACTGGCTACTCCGCCGTTGTGGAGTACTAATAGCACGAATTGTTTTTTTTTAGTGAACGTCAGTGGACGTAAACGCGGCTTATGGAAAGAGGGTACCTCAGACGTTTATGATTTGGATTTCTTTATAGGGGCACTGAAAATAAATTATTTATATTAGTAAACTAAGCTCCTACGATCCCATAAGAAGCCACTGTGACCACGAAAGTAGATTTGGTGAGGAACTGAAACGCGAAGGCTAACAACTCAGTCCTGATTTTGACCAATTCCGATCGCGTCTGCATTTTATTGTATTTTACAGATATAAATTAACTACACTGTATAAACGATGAGAGAACGCAATTAAAATTCCTGCCGTCGCACTGCATTGTATGAACTCATTCATACAACACAGTGCGAGGTCGCGACGTTTCCATTGTATGAATTGTTTCGTGATCTTATTACGAGCTGCCAGCTCGTATGAGATCACGTGTTACGTGACGCCAGCTGGCAAGAAAATGTTGCACACTCGTCGTTATGGCTGGGAGAGGCGCTGGCTAACACTCCCGGGTTTGCACAAAACACGAATATCCGAAAAAGTTAAAAGGAAAGCGACCGCCGCTGTAGCACAATTGGTAGAGTATCGGACGCGTTATCCGAGAATGTTGTAGGTTCGGATACCTGCGGCAAGTTGATTTTTCATCTACTTCCATTTATGTCATAACTACTACACTACAGTTAAAAGCTACAAATAATGTCCTCTGTGCCTTCCTTAGCTTCGTTGTCTGTTGGTTTCTTTAGACTGTATGAACACTGTGATTCAGATAACGTCTAAGCGCAAAAAATCATCCGGCAGATCCCATGCACCCTGGAATCGATGTAATGCGAAGCAGTCAGCAAGGAACTGCACACATCGCATTGTTTGTCTTCGAGGCAAATGAAGGCATTCATGGCATGTAGCTCACAATCGCATGTTTGCCATGCATGCATGCATGTATGTACAATCCGGTATATACTGTGCTAATCAAACGTATATTCTGGTATTTACAATGCGTGGCCTGTCATTTATGTTCGTCACGCACTCATGTCATGCCATACCAATTTTGTTATACATCCAGGGAACAAAATGGCCGGAAGCGCATCATGGCAGTGTCATGCAAATCATGCGGTGCATGCCATGCATGTGATGTTTTACGTCTTAGGATCTGTCATTCATGATTGTCAGTCATGACACGTCATAGCAATTGTGGCATATGTAAAGTGAATGTAACGGCCGCGAGCGCTTCAAGACCATGTCATTTAAATCATGACGTACAGCCGTCAGCACAGTTAACGGGAACGCTCCGCCGCGTGGCCTCGACCGGCTTTGACTGACCGCAGAGCCGCCAGCGTTGGACACGTTACGTTTGCAATAGCTAACGATAGATGGAGCGCGGGTCAATTTCATTAGTAAATTCGTTTCTCTTCTGCCTGACCGGCCGGCCGAACATACTAACCTGGCAGGTCCGTTTTCGCGACGTTTCGCTCGTGGCTGTGTTCTCACGCGCGCCTATGAAATTCGTTACCGTATGCTTATCTCGGCGCGTGCGCGTGAGCTGTCGCACGCAATGCTCATTGCTGAGATAAGCATACGGCAAAGAATTTCATGGGCACGTGTGATAACGCAGCCACGAGCGAAACGTGGCGAAAACGGACTTGCAAAGTCAGGCAGAAGAAGAACAGAAATTTACCAGTGAAATCTACCCGCGCTCCATCTATCGCTAGCTGCTGCAAACATACCGTGTCCAATGCTCGGCCATCCCCTGCCCAGTGATAACAAGCACAAGCTCACCAGTTTGACAAAATCACCTTTTTATCCTTTTTTTTTTTCTCTTTTCTTTCCCATTTTTTTACACCATGGTGCTGAAGCCAACAAGCGAGAGCACTTTGTATATATTCCAATAAAGTTTTCAATCAATCAATCAATCAATCAATCAATCAATCAATCAATCAATCAATCAATCAATCAATCAATCAATCAATCAATCAATCAATCAATCGGTGGTGCTGGCGTCAGTCGAAGCTGGTGGAGGCCACGCGGGGGAGCGTTCGAGTTAACCGCGCCGACGGCTGTACATACGCGCATTTCATGATTTTCATGTTGCGACCTGTCGTTTATTATGTTCACCATACAGTCGATGTCATGCCGTACCCATTTTGGTATACATCCTATAAACGAAACGGCCATGAGAGCACAAAGTCGCAGGCAGCTAGATGATATAAAGATACGCTAAAAGTGTCAGAAGTTCGTAAGGAAATGCTTCGCATTTCATAAAGCAAATGAAGCTACCAGGCAAGACTGATATGATTGACTGGCCGCAGAGGCCGCCTTGATGTTTCGACGCCGTTCAGTGATGCTGATCGTGGCCGCTTCGGTGGTCTGCTGCATCATCCTGACGCTCGTGGTGAGCAAGCTGATGTATGGCATGCAGGAGATCGATCTCGCCTGCTTCAGCAACGAGTGCCGAAAGGTGAGCCTCGAGTCACTACGATCACTTCGATTACATCCTAACTGCAGTGGTCTGAACGAACGCTGCTTGCGCCATACACAAGTACGAGGCGAGTGCAACATTTGTTTCCAGTTTCGGGAGTCCGAGCGTGAAGGGTGACAGGCTGACACAAGCGATGCCACAGCGCTGGAAAAGACGCGACGTGAAGGACGACAGGGCGTGCGCTATACCAGCGCTATGGCGTCATTTGTAGCGAAGAACCAACAAACCAAAAAGTCTGTGCTCCTCAGATGCAATCGACTGAGATTGCCGAGGCAAATTATTGCGCGCCTTTCACACTGCAGCTCGTTATGTCTTGCAAGAAGTGCGGTCCTCAATTGTATAGTTCCATCACCGAGTGAGTGAGCTTCAAGTGTTAGAGAGTGTAACATGCTGCTTAACTCTTTATTTATTTATTTATTTATTTATTTATTTATTTATTTATTTATTTATTTATTTATTTATTTATTTATTTATTTATTTATTTATTTATTTATTTATTTATTTATTTCTGTTCTCTGGGTCATAAAGGCGTTAAAAGGGGGAGTGATCACAGATTAGAGCTGTGCACGGGCCGTATTTCCGAGCCCGAGCCCGGCCGGGGCCCGCTGACTTTGTCGAAGGCCCACCCGAGCCCGACGGCAAAGGGCTGCGAGCCCGCCCGGCCCGGCCCGACGTACGAAAACACAATCCCGGGCCCGGCCCGGCCCGGCCCGGCTTTTGGAAGGTTCTCTCCGAAAACAAAACATCGTTTTCCGGTAATTTGGCATTTTATTAAGCATATCGAATATGATCAAACGACACACGACGAACAGTCTCTATTACACAGATTACAAACTGTCGTGCAAAACAGCAAGCAGTCCCACGATTCCGGCTTCAAAGAAGTGCGGCGCTTTTGCTTTATGTAGCCCGCCAAACTGAAGTTGCGTTCGCTGCTTGCACTCGTCGCCGAAATTGCTAATATCTTTTTTGTCAGCCTGGCAAGTTTGGGATATCTCTGCTGCTTGTTTTTCCAGAAGACAAAAACTTCAGATGGACAGGCGGACGATTCCATAGAGAGATAATCGGAGAGCTCCCCTTTTGTTTAAAGTAGCGAATGGGAAAGGAAAAGCGGTAAAGGGCGGTCGCGGAAAAGGCGCTGTATGCGGGCTGGAAAACAATTCCCGCTGATTTTCTATATTTCGGGCTTGAGTCGGGCTTTGCGCCGGGCCCGAGCCCGGCCCGATAAAACTCCAAGTAGCCCGAGCCCGGCCCGGGCCCGAGGTGGAAATGCGTCGGCCCGCCCGAGCCCGGCCCGCGGGCCGGGTCGGGCTCGGGCTTTCGGGCTACCCGGAGCCCGTGCACACCTCTATCACAGATACAAGAATTCAGTACGAGGGATGATCGTTCTTTGTCCTGCGTTTTCCTTTTTGAGCTCTTAGTTTTATTCCAATAAGCAGTTCCAACTAGCCCACCTATCCATCCTGTTAGTATGATCGTTGCTACTTAGCTTAAAAATAAGAAGTAACATCATGAATCATGAAGTAAAACAGCAATGATGCACTATGCTATGTAATTTCAGTTGCAGTAATATACAACCGTGCATGTTTAGCTGCACGTTACAGAACCCTGCAGGTGGTCTAAATTATTCCGGAGTCTCCCTCTACGGCGTGCCTCATGCATGGTATCACGAATCCCCGCAGAATATTGAATATTAATACTTACAGATTGTGGAGTATATGAACAGCGTGATGAACGCGAGCGTAAGGCCATGCGAAGACTTCTACCAGCACGTGTGCGGTCGCTGGCTCCGGACAGACTTGGAGCAGTCCTCCTTCGCCATCGACGCGGTGCGCAACTTCACCGAGACCCGCCACGTCGAGCTGTCGCGGGAACGCGACGACGACGGCGTAGCCGAGAGGAGGGCGTCGCTCTTCTACCGCTCCTGCTTGGCTTTCTTCGGGCACGCGATCGACCTCGCAGCAGTCGCCGACTCGCTCTTCAAGGTTTGTATACGCTCTAAGCACAACGAAATGAAAAAACCTTCCAGGGTCCCTTTTGCATTCGCCAAAGACGACTCGAAGGCCAAAACCATCTTGTTTTTCTTCTCGGCCGATGAATTGATTCTCCGCAACGCCACATCCGAAAGCTTTCGTGCACCGAACGTGGTTTTGTACTGCTTCCAGAATCGGAAACATTGCAAGCCTTCTGCACCTCACCTGGTTTTGCACTGTCCACCTTTGACCAAGCGACGGTGTCACGTGATCATGTAACGTCATGATGACGTCACAACTGTTGGTGATCTGTGACGATATTGATCATGCGACGTCACGTTATGTGACGTCATGATGTCACAAATTTTGATGACCTGTGCCGTCATGTGGTGACGCCATCACGTGATGTTTCTGCATTACTCATGTTGACGCCGCCGACGCGGGACGCCGACGATCAATTTTTGCGTTTGATGAGACATCTAAGGCTTTCGCCTTTAAAAAAAACAGCCGTTTCTACGCCGTGAAAACCACCGTACAACGAAGTTGTAAGCGCGCGAGTGTATGCGAGGGTAGGCTAAGACAGCTTATTTCGAGCATCATCGTTTCGATTTATTTATTTATTTATTTATTTATTTATTTATTTATTTATTTATTTATTTATTTATTTATTCGAAATCTCCTCCTCCTGGACATGTGACCAGTGTGACACCAGACAGACATGCAGACAGCGCAGGCTCCCCCCTCTTAAAAAACAACCTTGAAGAGCTACAATGTCGCTAGAGCTAGCGTTTCGGCAAGTGGACTTGTCTGCAAGTCCACTTGTGTTCGCTCCATTGAAATTCCCTGTTCAAGGGTCTTACAGCGGGAGCTCTTATAAGCCACTTTCCTGTGTGCGTAGACAAAGAACTCCTAGCACCACCTAGGGAGCACTCGCGTATTTTGAAGCATTAAAGTGTAACCTCTAGCGCCCTCAATGAAGTGACTGAAGAAACTAATGCATTAGAAAAAGAAAAAACGCCCGCGGAATAAAGATATAAATGAATAAAACAATATTCTTGGTGGGGCTGGATTTGAAACGCTGGAATAAGTCGAGAACCAAGACGATGGTTTTGGTTCTCGACTGATTCCTTTCATTTGCGATTTTGAGTCGGCGCGTTCTTGGAAAACGTAGGTAAGTACATATGTTAGCTGCTTTCATATGGTGCCAATGCAGCGCATGAGGGCGCCATTTCATGCATTGTCTTTCCATGTGTGGTAGCACGCTCGGTCAGGCAAATGTATCGCCCAAACTCCACATGCGTTGAACAGTTTGCAACTAAAAGGTGTGTCAACGTTTCTAGGAGCTGAACATGTCCGCGGCAGCCTGGCTGAGAGAGACCTCGCCTGAAAAGTTCTTCGCGGACGTGGTTCGCCTCTCTCTCGTCCACGGCTTCCACTCGCTCTTCGAGATCACCTCCTGGGAAGAAGGGAACGAGACGCGCTACGCGATCGACGACCAGCCCTCGTTCGCGCAGCGGTTCGGTGAAGAACGAGTGAGCAGCAGAGGACTAAGGCTTTACCTGAGCAGATTGTTGGACGCCATAGTCAGTGAAGGCAACGTATCCGGCACCACCTTCGACGAAATCATCGCACTCGACGGGGACAGATCGCGGAACCAGGTCGACGAAGAACCGAAGCGGTCCAGGGTTGACGAAATCGTTTGCGGACGCTTCTCCGGGCCGACGTGGGTTGATGCGCTGAGCCGACACGCAACCTCGAAGAGAGTGAACGGCGCATCCGTGGAAACGCGTCACTTCGTTGCCGTCTGCGACGACCTGAAGAACGTCCTGGTCCAGACGACGTCGTTGGCAAGGCCGCTGTACCTGATGGTTCTTCTGATGGCTCACGTCGTCGTGTACGACTACCGACTTTCGGGTCCCCTGCGAACGACCGAGTTGCTCAGGGAATCGTGCTACCTGGAGGCATCGGTGGTGTTCGGTGGCGCCTGGCCAGCTCTGCTCACTCGACTGCTGTCAGTGCCCGAGAACTCGCGAAAGGCTATAGACGGCTACTTCGCGTCCATGCTCAAGGGTTCCAAGGCGGAGGTCCTCCACCGGGTGTGGATGACGCGAGCGGACGCGCTGACCACGGCCAGGATGCTAGAGAACGTGAGCATGCTGCGTTTTCCCGACGGAACGCTTTCGGAGCCTTGCGCTTGGAACAGCGATGCCAACGGCAGCTTGATCATCACGCCCACGGACTTCATCGGAAACAAAGTCGCCCTCCAGTACAACGGCAGAGGCGACAACTGCGATCGCGGTTCGGGTAGTGCTTCTCCACTTGCTCGAAGGCACGGCGATGCGATTCGAGCGTAGCACCAAGACGCTGGTTGTTCCGCACGCGTTCGGCTTGCCTCCTCTGTACTACCCGCAGCTGCGCGAAGAGTACCTTGGAGTTCTGATGGCGAGACGACTTCTGCGCACTACGTTTGCGGGCCGCATCAGCGACAGCGGCGACCGCACATGGAGCCAGGAGACACTGGCCAGGTAATCCCTGTTCGAGACTGCGAGCAAGATACTCGAGCTGACGGAAGCTCTGTTTTTCTTATCAATATACTCGTGTCGATGTAAGTAAACCTGGTGTTATACTAGTGATTAGATCAACTATGCCCATATCATGCCTTTCTCTTGCGCCCCGTGTAAACATTCGTAAACTGAACTCACGAAATACCACCTGGGTATTTTTTCTACAGGTTTATCGGAAATGAACAAGACGGCCATATTTCTGTCTTCTAGCCTGCACTACCCGATTCGCGCTGAACAACAATTTTATTTTACCAAGAATTCGTACTAATTACTGTATAAGCAAACCGTAACATTCATTTCAAGTTGAAAACAGCGCTACGAGACGGGACAAAAGAATGGACACAAACTTTTGTCCCGTCTCGTAGCGCTGTTTTCTACTTGAAGTCATGCACCAACCAGCCCAAATTCGTACCTTACTGTAACATTCACTTCTATTTCAATATGGAACACTGTTCCAGTTATCATGAAAGCTGCAAGATCGTTGCATCAATTTAAGAAAGGGCTAAAGATGTGCTTACCTCGCGCAGACTAACCAGAAGACTTACTGTTTCTTTTGTTTAATGCTTGCTTTGTTGTTCGGCGCTTTTCTGATCCATACGAATAAACTGTTGTCTTACTTGCTTTTTTTTATAATTTCTCTTGCTGCCACGTGAAAAGCTAAAATCATATTATTGTATGTAATCAATTGTGTATTTTTTGTTCTGCTAATGTTCCGTTTTTCGCTTGAATACTACCTTGTGCGACTGATGCTTCGAATTGTTAACTACAATAATTGTCTTTGTACAGGAGCAGCCGATACAGTCTCTGACTATGGGACCTCCTCCTGTATCCTAAATGCCTGCAATGCTACCCAGCTTTTAATGATATTATTCTGATGCAGGCACAGGAAGATCCAGGACTGCTACACCCGGCGGTCTGCCGTGCTCCACGGCGAGCTGTCCGACTACCAGTTCGACCTGGCCTCGGCCGCCACCGACGCCGTCGGCGTGGCTTACTCCGAGAAGGTCCGGCTTGACCCCGCGCCCGTGGCCGGATCGTGGCAGCGCAGGAGCGCCACAAGCGCCCTGTTCTTCAAGCGGGCTTGCCTGGCGCTCTGCAAGTCCCCAAACGTCAAGGACGACGCCTACGAAACCGACGAGGCGACCCTGCACGCCGCTTGTCTTCTGGGCGTCGCCAGCGTGCCGCGTTTCTTCGAACTCTTCGCATGTGCCAGGGACGACGCCATGACGCGCTTGCGACAATGCTTCGAAGACTGACGAGAATGCGGTTCATTGTCGCGCGTTTAAATTTAATTTGATATATTAGCGAAGATGCAAACGGTGCCTGCAAATGCACGAAACTCGCCGAGAACATTAGCATCATGCTAGTATCGATTTATACGTATGTAATAGCAGCCACACAGATAAATAAAGAAATAGCGATGTCACTTTGTACTCGTGCAAGGAGGAACTACCCAGTATTGAATTGCTGTTCTATCCATTATTAATTGCATTTACATTCACTATGTTGATTTGTAGTTCTGCGATGTTTTAAATGTTAGTTGCTATCCGTATCCTTTTGCACTCGTGCGATTACTCGAGGTACCCCTGCCAGTTTACGTTGGGTCCGCCTTTTGTACTAGGTCAATGTGCATTTTGTAATAAAGAAAATTGTGATAACTTGGGTAACCTTGAACTTTGAAACACTTGAACATTCAGTACTGGTCTCTGTAATGTTGATTATCTAACGTTTGTTCAAGCTGCCTTCCCATGATTGTAGACACGGGAACCTCTTTCTTTCGCTTACAAAACTCGCTATATTCTCGGACGAGAGCTGCCGCATCAAGGCTCGCTTAGTGAAAATGATCACAGAGTTGCAGATATATGGGACTGTTGCTGTGGGATCTTTTACAGCGAAAGCTGTTATGAGATCATTTCACCGGCCGTTTTTGGCGCCGTAGTTGTCCGCCGCCGCCACCGCCGCCGCCGCCGGTGTCCGTAACCAGTATCGCTCGAAATAAGAAAAAAAACTAAATAAGAAAAAAATTCCAGGATGGAACGAGGTTCGAACCCGGGCCCTCTGCGTGGGAGCCCAGTATTCAACCTCTGAGCCATGCCGGTGCTTGAAACCGCTTTGCTAAAAGGTCCTATACAGGCTTCATGTCGGGAAGGAACCACATTAGCATATGCAATATAGCGTGGTAGAAGAGTAAAATAAGCACCAAGCGTCGCACAACGCGAATTCTGTAACCAGGCGTCACACAATGCGAATTGCGCAACGAGTAGGTTGTTGAATGCTTCCAACCCATTACAAAGGACCCTGCCATAATTCTTCATCGTCATCAGGCACAGCATCAACAAAGTGCGCATAATGCCTTACATGGGTTGAGCAGGTACCAACGCTCTCCGTAGAATGACGAAAAATGGCAGAGTGCCTGATGCCATACTTCTCAAAAATTACAATGATTTATAGCGTAGTGGGTTCCTCGCAAGTGCACTTGTATTGGTTGCCAAGGAAGCCCATAAGCGCATGATCCACTTCCTCTGGGTCTCAGTAAAATTACGATTTATAGCGTAGTGGGTTCCTCGCAAGGGCACTTGTATTGGTTGCCAAGGAAGCCCATAAGCGCATGATCCATTTCCTCGGGGTCTCAGTAAAGTTCTTCGCCCCCCCCCCCCCCCCCCCGTCTCTTTCCCACGTCAACGTATGTTATACAGCATGACGGGAGAGGGAAATAGCGACCGGGCGTCACCCAATGCAAATTACATAACTGGTGGGCCGTTTAAAGATTCCAACCCATTACACAGGGCTGAGCCATAATTCTTCGTCGTCATCAGTCGACGCGTCAACAAAGTGCACATAATGCCTTACAGAGGTGTAGCTGGTGCCTCGCTTCTCCGCAGAATGAAGAATAATGGCTTAGTAGGTGCTTCCAAACTTCACAAACATTGTGACTTATGACGTAGTGGGTACCTTTCTAGTGTACTTGTATTGTAGCCCCAAGAGAGCTTAACAGGCTCTAGAAACGCCGCTCTTCCAGCTTTCGCTGTGACTGTGCTGCGGTTTTAGCGCAGGCCTGGCGTTTTTTTTAATTGCTAGACCATTTTGAACGTCACCTTTAGAATACAGTACGTTCTCCTCAATAATTTGTGTAAGACTACCACGCTTTCTTTATTTGTACGTGTGATCAGTGATTTTGGAGAGATCCCTTATCTATCGTGTGAGGACGTTTCGATACTGGAGACAATCACTCTGTATTCTGGTGGTGGTCTTAGCCGAAGATGGCATGCACGTGTTTCGCTTGCGTTATGAAATGCGTATGCACTTTCAACAAACGACACGGCCTACGAATACGATTTACAAATTACAACCAACTTGCTCAAGAAGTATCGCTATGACCTATAAAGCTAGGTTGCAAAGCATCTCAGCAAAGCTGCCTACGACGTGCACTGGTACCTCCGCATCTAATCACCCCTCCCACCTTGCACTGCGCGCTCGTCTCCAGCGCCCTCACGACGCACCTACAAGCACACACCAACACGGCGCGCATCGTCGGTAGTTTTCCTTTGATCACGCAACTTCACCCGAACACGCGCAGACCATGGTAGGAGCTAATCGCACTTGCAGTTCACACGGAGCGTCGCACCGACGCCGACGGCGAATTTTCGCCTGAAATGTTATAATTGCTTTCACGGTAATTAATGACGCATATAGTGTCTTTGTTGCAGAGAATGAACATGTGGAATGAAGCAGTGTAAATATCTGTATGCGAAATTTCATTGTATGACAACCTATAGTCGGATGCAACTTTAGAAATCCGCGGCATTTCCTCCTCAAAGGCGGATGTACACAAGCGTGCACCAATGGGCGCGCACTCCGGACTGACGTCTTGAGCTCGACTGCCGTTGTCCCCGCCTTCGGAGAACATTTGCCGAGTGCATGAGCGGGACTATTTCTTTAGTCGCGGAGGCGACCGGCTGCCGCTCTTCGGCCGTCTGGGCAGGGTGGCTAGAATGGCCAGCCTACCCAGACGGCCGAAGAGCGGCATTCTAGCCACCCTAGTCTGGGCGGGGCCTCTCCGAACTTCTTAAGTTGTACCCGACTACGGTCGTCCTGCCTCTAGACCTTCATGTCACGTCGCGATTTTTAGTAACGAAGAGCCCATGCGAGTTCTACAATGCTTGTACGGCTGCAGAGCTTGTATGGCTGTGGCCGCCGTGAAGCACACGTTGTCAGCGGAAAACACGGAATAGTGGGCATGTGCCTCGGATGTAGAAACATTATCAATTATCCTCATCATCATAAGCATAGCCAATCCCCAGCGTGGCACCTCTGAGGAACGTGAGTATAACTTCGTAGCCCTTGATTTTCAAGAATTCCTTACCACACCTGCACGATTTCTCTCTCCTTTTCGGAATTATATGGAGAACATAAAAAACACAAATAAAAGAAACAATTATTAGTTTACGCTTTCATAATTTTATTCACTTTTCAGGGCTTCTGTCATTTGGAGTTTCTGTGCTGGGACACTCGGAGAGGAATATGCGTGTTGCTGTGTAAAAATTTATATATAAATCGACTTGATTGTTCCATCAATCGCTAATAAATATTAGTTCATGGTCTCTTCTCTCATAACGACTTTTTTTTTACCTTTGTTTTATTTCATTTTGTTTTCGGGGTTAAATTAGTATTGTAATATTAATATTCATTAGGAACAACTATTCATTCGAATCGGCGCCTTAATGTCTAGCATGAACTGGGATTTTTTTTTAATCAATATTCATCCGCCCGACTCCCCGAGTGAGCAGGTGTTGTACTTTCATCGTTGGCACATACCCATTGCAGGGTATTAGCCGAGTAGTGAGTGAGTGGGTACAACTATCAATGGATCATCGTCATCACCCACCCAGTGGGTTAATGACACTTTTCATCATCATCACTTTTGAAGAATATCATTGCCAGAAGCACCATCCTGCTGTTCGGCCTCTAACCGTCAGTCCCTGGTACCGTCACTAGCTCACGTTCTTGCTCGACTACCACCACAGGGTCCAGCGATAACCGTCCGCGCACAGGGCGGAATTCAGCAGCCGAGCGGTGAGGCACTGGTTCTCTTGCAAACGACAACTTTTTCCCCATATATTCGGCTTCGTTGCATTTAAAGTCTTCTTCGCCCTCCTAATGGCAGGGGACATACCTACATCATTTTACTATACCGTAAGGGATACTCACGCAAATAAAAAATTGAATGTGACTGATAAAAGAATTTTGCTGAAGCCATCGACGATGATTGTCAACTTTAAGCGTACGGCCAAACGCTTCGAGAAAGCCATGTTCGCTCGGTAAGGGAGCGATGTGGTCGAGGGCCTGCATCTGCTGCAGTGAAGATGTCCAGTTAGCGGTGTTTGCTCGATTCCGTCAAGAACGGCATCATTAACCAGCATCACTGCGGTATACAGTGTGCACCAACTAACTCTATAGCTAGAGTTTAAGAATATGCCGACGCGACCAAGTGCATGTTGCCGACTATTGCATGGAGCATGTCGCACATTTTTTTGTGTTATGCTGCACTGCTTAATTAGGCGAGATCACTTTAGTAATTTTCAAAGCAACGAGGCTGGGCGAAAAATTCCCATTAGAAAGCTGCAGATTGGTTTGCAAAACGTCCGACTGGACAGTTTCTAACTTCCTATTTATGAAGTATTAGTGTTTTTCTGCTTCCTGTGGATGCCCGCGAAACACACAAAAAAAGAAGAAAAACGCTCGATATACCCGCTTGCCCGCCGTAATTGCAGTGCTTCCAAGCGTACCGCGTACGAACGACATGCTTCATTCGCGGCGGCTCGTGACAGCGATAAGCAGGCACAGCGGCTGTCGCTTGTGCGAGGTTCGCCATCGCGCAGCCACCACCATCGTCGCTGTCCTGTCGCCTTCTAAGCCGCATCACACGTGGCCGGGGCACCCTGTGCATGAATGTATATGTGCGAGCCAAGTGGCGATACATGTGTTGCTCAAGCGGCAACGCGACTGCTGTCCTCCTCTGCTGTCGCTCTTTCCACGGACCTATACGTGTGTCAACTTATCAATGCGACGGTGACAGCGACAATCTTTACAGGAATGCATTTTGAAACGAGCCGCCCACACATGTCCACCTAACCTACTTGATTCAATTGGAACAATGAGAAGATCACAGATCAGGCCAAAATATTTGTATCTTTTAAATGAACTTCGGGTTGCTAGCAGCATAGGTCGGCAAAAAATGTGGAGCTCACTGAACTCACTCATGAAATATATTTTGCCCCTAGAGCTCACACGGACTCAGACTCAGCAAAATTTTCCTCAGTCGGACTCACTCGGACTGAGACTCACTAAAATTTTTCTCAGCAGGACTCACTCGCACTCAAACTCACCAGAATATTACTCATTCGGACTCAGACTCAGACTCACCACTCTATCTATAGAGTCTGAGTGAGTCTACTCATGAGTCTGTTAGCGCATAATTAGCTTTTTGAACCATGGTGTCAACGCCAATATCTCGCACAATTGGTGCTCTACTTGGCGCCTTTTGATCCCGTACCTTCAAATATGAGTTATCAGTGATTGCAATCCAGTAAGGACATCTTTATTTGAAAGAGATGACTCACACGAGATATTTTTATCAAGAACTACGTGTGAAAGAGGCTGCGGTGGGAGGGGGCGTACCACTAACGAACAAGGAAAACAGGCTACGTTAACAAATTTTTCATGCAATCCACATGCGGTCCAAGAAAAACCAATTCTATGTTTGACAAAGCTATACTTGGTGAGCTAAGACATTCGTCACTAAGCATTTTGATAGCTTTCGCCTCAATTACCCGTGTGAGCTGATTGTAGCTGGGACCCAGGATGACACACTTTTGGAAACAAGGTACGCAACCACATGTGCTGCAGCGCACCGCAAGAAACCCACCAGCTGTAGAACAATTCATAGCGTTGTGTATCACCTTAGTGTAAGTCTCATGCAAACGTGGCCTTAGAAGAAAACCGCGGCGATGGCACGAAACGGTCCGGAGAATATCACGTGACCTCTCGGGTGAGTCAGAGCGATGCAGAGTGGACAAAACATGACGGACATACGTAATCATGATAGAGATGGACGCAGTCATGAAAAGGGCATTTGGTGATTAGTGGCGTTTAATTAGTGACAGTTAATCAGTTAAGGTTAATCCGCTAGAGTTAACTAGTGATGGTTAATTAGTGATGTTAATTAGCGAACGTTCATTGGACGTCGACATATGGGTGGACGGTAAACGCACGCTCTGCGTGCATTTTTAATACAAACCAAAGGTGCTAGGGCTTTCGCCTTCGAGTAGTCTTGGAGAATGCATAATAGACGCGGCGATTTTTTGTTTTTTACTCGTCTCTGCGTTGCTTACATAACGTTCGACATGAGAGTTCCACACGAAACAAAAAAAAGCATCGCAGTCAGATCTTGGATCTCTTAAGTGGGTGCATATGGAAAGTGCCGTGTATTTCGACGCCTCTAATCTTTATCTCTTTTTTTTTCTGACTTTTTTTTACTTAGCTTTCATCACAATCTCGGGACGCACCACCACAGACAGGTGAAAAGTCATGGCTAGCAGTGAAGGTGAGTTTGTCGTAAAGGCAGTTGCCGAGTTCCGTGCTACGGACTTATAGCTACCTCAGGCGCCGGCGCAGTTTCGTGGCGACTGTCTTTTGTTCTGTCTTTTTCTCGTCTTTGCTCGTGCTAGCCCTGGCTTCCCTATCTACTACGTATACAGGATGTTTCAAGAGATCTGTCCTCAGAAGTGAGGAAAAAGATATTTTCACGCTACCTTCATAATTACTTTTTTTGTAGTGGCAGGCATCTTAATATTGATTAGAGGCATCAATTACGACAGGAATAAGAAATTAATCTAATTAAGTTTTTAATTAGTGGACAAATGAGAAAATTGCAGCCCTTCCTACGAAGAGCCTGCTGCCGCTTTTAGATTTAACAAAAGCAGCTGATAATTAGGAAATCTGGCATTTCGTTGGCAAAACCAAAACTCGGAAGAGCGCAACTGCGCCATGGTACCAACCATCGATAGACTTGGCTTCGTGGTTTTGCGAGTTTCGTTTGCGATTACAGCACGTGTGGCGCACGTACGTTAAAATATGCTGGATAACTAACACCACTGTAATCACCGCCGTGAACGTCATTCTGGTCGTTTGCTAGTTGCGTTCATCGGAGCTTCGGTTTCGCCGGTGAATTTTTTTGAATTTCATTGTTCCGCAATAATTACCAGAGGCCAACTTCAAAATCTCAAAGCGGCAATGACCTTTTCGCAGGAAGGACAGCGATTCTCTCATTTGACCAGACCGCCTGTCACCGCTCATTGAAAAGTTAATTTATTTTATTTTATTACGGCCGTAAATGATGTGTCTAGTCATGTTAAGATGTTTCCAACCACAGAAAACGGCAAGTATGCAGGCAGCGAGCAAATATTCCACTTCCGTTATTTTTGTTGACTTTCGGACACATTTCTTGAAACGCCCTGTATAAGGCGTGGTCCAAATCATTTCGCTGGTGTGAAACCTGTAGGATTCTCGAGACGTCATCAAGATGTTTCAGTTCATAGTGTGACCAGTGTTTGTTTGCTCTCATAATAACAAAAAAATGCGGGCAGTTTGCACTATGTCGCGCAAAGCCTGGCACAGCGAATCACGGGCCCGTCGCTGCTCGCACTCCCTAGCTGTCGACGGACCCGTCTAGCTTCGAGGTGCGCGGCTTCCTCCTCGGGAGTACGAAGCCAGGAGTTTGCGCGTGATGTCTCCGTCGGTGGACGTGGCTTAGCTAGTGCGCATGCGCGGCTTGGCCAGGTGGCGCGGTATCTGGTCGCTAGACGACGTGACGCTTGCTTCCTCTTTCTGTCTTTCTCTCTCTCTGCTTCTTTCTCTATCTTTCGTTCGTCTTCTCTCTGTCTCTCTTTTTCTTTCTGTATTTAATTCTGTCTTTTTCATTATTTCTGTACTACGCTTTACTCTCTCCCCTCCTCCTCACCATCACATCTCTCCCTCTCACGCTCACTTCCCTTTCCCACCCCCTTGCTGCACTATACTATACAAGGCTATGCTATGCTATGCTATGCTATGCTCTGCTAGCGTGCCTGGATAGCCGAGTGGTTAGGATGCTCGCTTTCGGATCGAGGGTATACGCGGGTTCGAATACCGCCCCATGAAGAATTTTTTTCGACAAGGATTTTTCTCTTTCTTTATATCTCTCTTTCCATCTCTCTGTTTGTTTCTTTCTCTCTCTCTCTCTCTGTACTCGTTCTCAGGGTTATTACAACTCACGCGGTGGCAATGAGTAGTGAAATATGCCCAAATTCTGTGGCACATATACCACGGTTCACGATGATGATAGTTTTCGGGCACAGTCACACACTTAACGCCGAGCTGGAACAGCTTCGCTTTTAATAATCAATCAATCAATCAATCAATCAATCAATCAATCAATCAATCAATCAATCAATCAATCAATCATTTAACGTGCCTAGGAACAACCGTGAGGTCTTTGTGCAGGCGCACGCAAAAAAAAAAACTAAAAATAAACAATACAATACAGACAGTCTTCAGAAATAAAAAGAGCAAAAACACGTAGACAAAGAGAAATGAACACAAAAGCGGAGGAGTAAAATAGGACAATATGAGAAATATTGAAGGAAAATAAAAAATTAGATTGCACATATACAACTATGCGGAAAGACGGAGAAGGGAAGACTTTGTACATTGTGCCATACTATGTCAAAACAGTGCAAAGCTCGGATAAAAACAATGATTGTGGAATATGAAAAACGTCAAGACCAAGAAAGTTAATATTATAAAGACTTTGTATTCTGTGAACGGTAGAGTGTTGGAAGAAGCAGGCGGGTACATGAAACGGTCTGTTCTCTCTGGTTAACTTACGCGGAATTCGAAAATTAACACAATTGAGAAGTACAGGGCAGGATATGATACCGTGGACTAGCTTGTAGAGAAATAAGAGATCAGAACGATTTCGTCGGCAGTGAAGTGATGGCAGTGATAATGATTCAGCAGTATTTGAACGAGATCCAGAGTCATTTTTAGCAAAGCGATGGTTGTATATGCTGAGGAATTTTTTCTGGACTCGTTCAATGGTGTTACCGCTGGATTGAGCAATGCCATTCCATATCACGGACTCAATTTGTAGAAGACATATTGCCGTGTACAATTTCTGTAGGGCCATGGGAGACCTGAATTCTCGAGATATTCTACAAGCACATCCGAGAGAACGAAGGCCCCGCATAGCAGCACGCTTAACGTGAGAAGAAAAGTTTAACGCGCTGTCAACAACAACACCAAGATCACTGATTTCATAAACCTTGCATAACGGCACAGAATTGACAAAGTATTGAAATGACACGCTAGATGTTTTGCGAGTGATAGACATGAATTTTGTCTTCGAGGCATTCAGAGAAAGGTTATTAGCGTTGCACCATTCGGAAAAAGAGCGCAAATCTGACTGCAGCAAGCGACAGTCGTTAACTGAATGAATTTCCTTAAATATCTTGATGTCATCGGCATACAAGAGGAAAGAAGAATTACGAATGGCAAAAGAAACATCATTAACGTAAATTAAAAATAGGAGTGGGCCTAATACCGACCCTTGAGGGATCCCACCAGTCACTTTATACAAAGAAGAGGTTTGGCCATTTACGGCAACATATCAAGATCTATTGAGCAGATAGCTGTGCAAGAGATTCACAATCGACAAGTCAACGTCAAAGTGTGCAAGTTTAACCATAATCAGTGTGTGGCTGACTACGTCAAAAGCCTTGCTCAGGTCACAGTAGATTACGTCAACCTGTCCTCTCTGAGAAATAGGTGTGGAGATCTGCGTCATGAAACTAACAAGATTTGTGGTAGTTGAGCGGCCAGCAAGAAAACCATGTTGATTTGGAATCAACGAGTTTTTCACACTAAAAGACAATATTTTGTGAAGAGCCAGTTCGAAGATCTTTGATGTGGCACATAGTAGAGAAATCGGGCGATAATTAGAAACATCTAGCCCGACTTAAATACTGGGAAAACACGAGCAGTTTTCCACATGCTAGGAAATGTGGAAGTGTCCAGGCAGTTATTAAATATTGTAGTCAGTACTGGGACAAATATACTACCATAAGCTTTTAGTATGGCGGAGGGGATGCCATCTGGGCCACAAGATAAGGATGGTTTTAAGCGCTTAATGCATTCGCTGATAAGATTTTTATCCAGCGACAAAGCACTGGATGAGCTAACTGCCTTGGGCTGTTGTCTGATATCAGTGCTTGAGTCTGAGGCCTTATAAACGGATGAGAAATGCGTGGCAAAACAGTCAGCGACGGCATGCACTTCTACCCCATTTGAGTCTAGTAGTCTGAAAGACTCTCCGCTTTTGCTGGACCGTTTACGTACATACTTCCAAAACTCAGCTGGTCTGTCAGAAGCGCTTTTTTCTAAGAATTCAATATACGAACTATGATCCCGTTTATATAGGCGTTTAGCGAGAGTTCGAAAAAAGCTGAACTCTTCCTTCCACTCGCTCGATGGAGAACATTTAGATTTCCTGTGTGCGCGATCTTTATGCTTCAGTGCACTGATAAGTTCAGATGAGAACCAGTGGGGATATTTACGTTGTTTATGTGTGTATTGGGGAATAAATTACGCATGCTGCTCAGTACAAGCTCCGCAAACTGATCAACCTGGTCATCAACATTCGGTTTGTCAGTAACCTGTGACCAGTCAACGGTGGACAAGTGATGATAGAGCCCGTGTAATCACCTCGCTTGAACGCAAATCTTGGAGATTTGTTTACGTAACTGCTGTAGCTCGTTGTTTCGGCTGATGCAGATAATCTTACGTTAAGTGGTGGGTGGAATTTGTCCGGCGTACAAGAGAGATTGTTGGAGCGGGAAACTTCAAGGGGTTGATCGTTTGACACACACAGGTCTAAGACGTTGCCAACTGGAATTGACGACTGAATTATGTTGCACTGGAATTAAACGCCAGAAAGTCCCAAGAGCAGGCTTGCACTTTTTCTCTGTGAAATTGATTGTAATGAGAAAGGTAAGCGTGCCAGTCAATTCCAGGGTGCATTGAAATCCCCAAGAACAATAAATTCTGTGCCCACATGAGAAGGACTATCACAAGTTCAATAGAAGACATGACATCGTGAAACGAGGCAGGGGAAATGCTGGGCGGTAAACAGAAGCATCCAATCAACAATTTTTCAGCGGCGCTCAAGGTTGATTTCTAGCCAGATCGATTCTTCGATAGTTTCTAGGTTCTTT